>NC_079447.1:52237648-52337648 GCF_903798145.1 Danio aesculapii
GTTCCAATTTATTTAAAATCAGCTGACACAACACAATTCTTGAGGATGTTTCGGTACAACTCAATTGTTTTATGTTCAATGCACTTAAATTTGGAAAACCTTACAAGTTAACCTAATTTCTTCATGTTATCCCAACACAAATCCATTGTGTGGACGCCAGCGTTTCATAGTTTTACAGTGTACAGGAGTTTAAAAAAATGATTAAAAAAGCAAACGTCAAAATGTCAAGCAGGCAGTGAGTGGATTCCCCAGTGGAATGCATGTCATCCACGCCCATATTCCCTCATTAAGAAATAGCGATGGAGAGATAGACAGAGAGTGTAAATCTGTACCTGTCCACCTCCGGCCTCAGGCTCTTCTCTCGCTCCAGCATGGCCACGATCAGCTTTCCCCACTCCTTCTCCACATCATTGGGATGGAAACCCGGAGGCAGGTGCACGCGCCCGAACTCTATCCATATCTACATCACATACAACACAGCAGAGTTTAAGAACATCCTACTGTACATGTGTGCGTGTGTGTGTGGGGGTCAAAACAGAGTAATGCATAACAAGATCCCACTTTACAATAAGGTTTTGTATTTACTATCATGAACTAATTATGCACATACTTAATCATAGTTCAACATTTACTAATGCATTATTAACATCCAAATTCATGCCTGTTATCACTGGTTAATGCACCATGAACTAACAACGAGTGACTGTATTTCCATTAACTAACGTTTTTTTGAAGTTACTTAGCTAACGCTGGTTATAACGCATCCCTTTAAATAGTAACTTTCCCCAAACACATACTGTAGAAGCAGAAAACAACTACACATGACCAAAACAACACGAGCGTACCTCCAGCATTTTGTAGAGATGCTTGATTTTGGACTTCTCGTTCTCTTTTGGTGGTATTTCGTTCTCTTTAAAGTGTAGATACTGAGTATAAAGTGCCTGTGGAGATTAAAAAAAGGGTTAGTGATGAGCAATGATGAAGGAAAGCACTGAGCAGAGGAGCACACAATATATTCAGTGAATGAAAATGGAGCTGTTTTAAAAACGCTTTACGGTTGTTATCACAGAATAAAGCCTGACAGGTTAAGCTACATTAAGCGAAGCACAGTTGTATAAGACTGAAAGGTTTAGTCTGTGAAAACAACCACCCTGGATGAATTTATCCCGCTTATTACATTATTACTTGCCACAAAACATCAGAATTAGACACAAATCATTGTTCTGAGACGTAATAGTTCATGAACACTTTAATTAAACGCAAAGCTGGCAGAAACTAAAACAGCTGATGGAGTATACACTAACCTGTGCACTATTCAGACACAAGATGGCGCCAAACAGTCAAAAACACAAAGCTGGCAGAAACTAAAACAGCTGATGGAGTATACACTAACCTGTGCATTATTCAGACACTAGATGGCGCCAAACAGTCAAAAACGCAAAACTGACAGAAACAGCTGATGGAGTATACACAAACCTGTGCACTATTCAGACACAAGATGGCGCCAAACAGTCAAAAACGCAAAACTGACAGAAACAGCTGATGGAGTATACACTAACCTGTGCACTATTCAGACACAAGATGGCGCCAAACAGTCAAAAACACAAAGCTGGCAGAAACTAAAACAGCTGATGGAGTATACACTAACCTGTGCATTATTCAGACACTAGATGGCGCCAAACAGTCAAAAACGCAAAACTGACAGAAACAGCTGATGGAGTATACACTAACCTGTGCATTATTCAGACACTAGATGGCGCCAAACAGTCAAAAACGCAAAACTGACAGAAACAGCTGATGGAGTATACACAAACCTGTGCACTATTCAGACACAAGATGGCGCCAAACAGTCAAAAACGCAAAACTGACAGAAACAGCTGATGGAGTATACACTAACCTGTGCATTATTCAGACACTAGATGGCGCCAAACAGTCAAAAACACAAAGCTGACAGAAACTAAAACAGCTGATGGAGTATACACTAACCTGTGCACTATTCAGACACAAGATGGCGCCAAACAGTCAAAACCCATGTGTACTAACGTACTATTGTTAAGTTAATTTGAGAATTTGAATTCATTTTATGTGTATATTTTCCGTTTATGTTGTACTACGTTATGTCTATGTTTAATATGCTTGTAATTGTTGTTTTGAAGTACATCACTAACATTAAATGAAAATAAACGCTATTCTGTCAGCCTTACAGCGTTTTATCCTTTTATTTTATCTAATGCCTTATCATTTAGAGTGAAAAATGGATTTAATTTCATGATATTTACTAATACTTTACTTTATTTGTGCAGTTTACTAATGCAATACTTTGCATACTTTACTTTGTAAAAAACATTGAAAACTGTGAAAATACAATGTAAAAGCGGGTTAATTCATTAAAATGTAGAGTAGCATATACATAACTAATTCATAACATAATCCAAAATAGAGTATTGGGGTCTGCACTGTCATCTATAAAGTATTTTAATATTTGATATGATTTGATGCCCTCAGGAAGGAGGTATTGGGTACCAGCCTGCAAGTTAAATAGGTATAAATAGTCATTAATTCCATTTCCAATAAATTTATTGAATATCAATAAAGTTTTTTTGGGGGTGGGGGTGGGGGGGGTTGTATTATGTCTTTCTTCCTTTATTATTAGCAGTTGTTTTGTCACTAAATATACTCTGCTCTTTCAATTGCACAAGAAAATCTTTCCTTAGGGAGACAAATAAAGACAATTCCCTACTGAAAAAACAACTTAAGCCAGCCTAGGCTGGTTGGCTGGTTTTAGCTGGTCGACCAGCCTGGTTTTAGAGGAGTTTTGGCCATTTCCAGCCTGGTCTTAGCTAGTCAGGCTGGAAAATGACCAGCTAAAATCAGCTTGACCAGCCTAGCCAGGCTGGGAGCCCAGCCAAAACCAGCTATGGCCAGCTTAAACCAGGCTGGTCAAGCTGGTTTTAGCTGGATTTAGCTGGTCATTTTCCAGCCTGACCAGCTAAATCCAGGCTGGAAATGGCCAAAACCCCTCTAAAACCAGGCTGGTCGACCAGCTAAAACCAGCCAACCAGCCTAGGCTGGTTTAAGCTGGATTTTTCAGGAGGGTTCTTGCTCCAAATATGCATGACAATACATTTACTTACATAAACCAATAATAAACCGAGTGAAACTTTTGTAGCTGTCTTCTGTAAATCATAGTAAAATGTATGATTGTCATTTTTAGGTCAGAATGGAAATGCCATTATAATACACTTATTTTTTTAAACCCTTCACATCCCATTCTCATCATTTCTTGCTCAATAACACTGCTAGCATCATCCTGAAAAGGCGTCTTACCTTGAGCTCCACAGGACTGCTGGGAAAATGTCTGTCTGACATCACAGTCACGTTGTGTTTGATCCACTGACTGAGGTAATTCACCATGTTCTGGTACTCCACCCATTTCACATCCACATCCTGAAACATAAACAACTTATATCAGTATTCTGTTCACACTAGAAATGTGTTAAACATGCTAACAAGAGTGTGTTAAACTACCAAAAAACAGTGTGCTAAACATACTGACAAAAATGAGCTAAACATCCAACCCAGGTTCATTATTGATACAGAAACAGAAGTCGGCGGCAGCGCAATACCCCCGTAGCATTCGTTTTAAGGACAAAATGGAGCCATACGTAGCTTTGGCTACATAATTCGTGCTCTCCAGAACGGGGGTATTCTTTCACAATGAACCTGTGTTGTAAACATGCTAACAACAGTATGCTAAAGGTGCTAACCATAGTGTGCTAAACATGTCAACAACAGTGTGCTACGCTAACAGCAGTTAGCTAAACATCCATGATCCAACATGAAAAAATACTATAGTAATATAAGGTGTTTTTGAAGCATCCTATAGTAAAGTATTTGAATTAATCTGTTGTGGTTATGCTACAGTTGCTATGCTAACATAACAACTACAGTAATATAAATGAATGACCACGTACTGTAGTTTCTATAACTATACGGTTTATACTACAATACACCACAGTTTACTCTAGTAAATACTAATGTATACTAAAGTATTTATTACAGTTTATCCATTTACTACAGTTATTACTACAGTATGCTATCGTTAACAAGGTGTTGTAGACACTATTATGCTACGATCTGTTTTAAAGCACTACAGTATTTACTATCAATTGCTATAGTATTTTTTTAATCTGGGATACTTCACGCAAAATAAATTTACTCACCCTTGTTCTTAACCTGTTTAAAAGGTTTTTATTCTGTTGAACACAAAATAAGATATTTTGAAGAATGCTGGAAACCTGTAACCATTGACTTCCATAGTATATCCTTTTTTGGAAGTCAATGGTTACAGGTTTCCAGCATTCTATAAAATATCTTCTTTTGCGCTCAATAGAAAAAAGTAACTCAAATAGGCAAAGGAAGATATTTTGAAGAATGCTGGAAACCTGTAACCATTGACTTCCATAGTATTTCCTTTTCTTGGAAGTAAGCGGTTACAGGTTTCCAGCATTCTATAAAATATCTTCTTATGCGTTCAATAGAAAAAAGTAACTCAAATAGGCAAAGGAAGATATTTTGAAGAATGCTGGAAACCTGTAACCATTGACTTCCATAGTATTTTCTTTTCTTGGAAGTAAGCGGTTACAGGTTTCCAGCATTCTATCAAATATCTTCTTTTGCGTTCAATAGAAAAAGGTAACTCAAATAGGCAAAGGAAGATATTTTGAAGAATGATGGAAACCTGTAACCATTGACTTCCATAGTATTTTCTTTTTGCAAGTCAGTGGTTACAGGTTTCCAGCATTTTTCAAAATATCTTCTTTTGCGTTCAATGAAAAAAGAAACTCAAACCGGCAAAGGAATATGTTTTGAAGAATGCTGGAAACCTGTAACCATTGACTTCCAAAAAAGGAAATACTATGGAAGTCAATGGTTACAAGTTTCCAGCATTCTTCAAAATATCTTCTTTTGCGTTCAATAGAAAAAAGTAACTCAAACAGGCAAAGGAAGATATTTTGAAGAATGCTGGAAACCTGTAACCACTGACTTCCAAAAAGAAAATACTTTGGAAGTCAATGGTTACAGGTTTCTAGCATTCTTCAAAATATCTTCCTTTGTGTTCAACAGAAGAAAGCATCTCAAACAGGTTTGGATGGAGTAAATCATGACTACATTTTACATTTTTGTGTGAACTGCCCCTTTAAATCATGCATCTCTTCTCAACTTTCTAAAATAATCCTTCATTTGAGAATTGCAAGCATGTTTCATTGAAGGTCAGCGTGATTTAAACGTCAACAGTGACTCTTCTCCTCAGGCATCTTCAATATCCAGATCTGGGAACGACTCCAAAAATCAACAGATTCCTTAAAAGCTTCCAACTTAGTTTAATATCCTGCATAACAAGCCTCAAACCCCACACGTAACATGGAACACAGCAAGTTTATTTGCACAGACCAAGACAAGAACTACTGTCCCACACAGATAAGACGAAGGTTTTAAACTACGTCATTCCAAAACAATGTTAATACTGCTAGCAATACTGTTTTGTAGACTATATAACCTTCAAAATCAAACTGACTGGACGGGATTTCTCAGAAAACGTTCTGTATATTTACTGTAGTTACGCTCGAATAATCTTTTGTCATTTACTGTATACACTTTAATGTGCTGACTAACACACTCAACATTACATTTAAAGTTAGTATATTTTAAATGGTCTAAATGTCATTAATTACAAAGCATTTTAAATATAATACACACATTTTAATCTAAATTATATTCAAATATATCGTAGTTCTCCACAAAATGTTCCTTCTGCAGTAATTATGAAATGAAGTACATTCAGTTTGCACTTTTACAGTTTATCATTTATTTAATAAGTACATTTATTTTTTTTGGTTAGGTAACTAATATGCAACCCAGGCTCATTCTGAGAATGTAGTCCCGGGGACGTTTCTGGAGACCGCGAAATATGTCCCGGGAGGTACGTATTTGTGCAGTTTTTGTTTTCGCGAGTCCACGAGAGGCCGCTGTGCGCGCTTTTTCCCGCGCCGTTCTCGCGTAAACCCGCTAGAGGCCGCTGTCGAACGAGCTTCCGCCTGTCTGCCTGGATGACGGAATGATTGACCGTGCGACCGGCCAATCGGCTGACCCACCCTCCTCCGTCCCTAAACCCAACCAACGACGATTCACAAAAGCCGTCCAGAAAAAGAAAAGCCCTCGTCTGATTTTTACCACGTTTTCGGATTTTGACCACATTCTCACCCTGTGATGAACTTGTTCGCTTCATTTTTTGGATTTTGTTTTTGTTTTCTTACCTGATTTCTGGAACCGCTCTTCCCCGGACTCGAACCTGGTCGTCATCGTCAGCCCCTCTCTGCGCCTCGAGTCCGCCAGAGTACACGAAGAGCTAACCGGACAAACTGGTTGCAGCGGGAAAGCCCTCCACACGGAGGCGAGCGGCCGGCTGGCCGGCCGGCAAGCGCCGAAGGGAACGGCGTCACACCGCCCCGCAGCGCTCGCTTAAAAAAATGAAATGCAGCCGTACGTACCCCCGGCTACGTATTTCGCGGTCTCCAGAAACGTCCCCGGGACTACGTTCTCAGAATGAGCCTGGGTTGCTAATATGTGATGCTACTTACATTTGCATTGATGCCCTCTCCACCTTCTGGTACTTTTGGGAAGACGTCATATAATGTTGAAACGTACGTAATGACAGATTTCTCATCCGGTGAAGACACGTCAACATCTGTTTGAGAGAGGGAAAACTTGTCTTTAGTCTTAATGAAACAGTTTTACACAGCGTTGCTTCTATGGGTTGAAGATTTGGGACGAGTTATAGGAAAGTAATGAGCGACACGGTTAGCACTTAGTTAATCAATTCCCCTATAGCGCATGTGTTTGGACTGTGGGGGAAACCGGAGCACCCGGAAGAAGCTCACGCCAACATGGGGAGAACATGCAAACTCCACACTGAAATGACCCAGATGCACTGGGCACTGAGCCACCATGCCGCCAACCTTATTGCTTTTAATGCAAATGTTATTTGTATGTGCATACAGGACTTGCAGGGACGCTGGTTGTGTTAAAGGCTGAAACTCACCCTCTGGATCCAGCAGTCGAGCCACACCGAGCTGCTCCGCCACACCGAACGCCTGCTCCAGGTTAGATCTGCTGGTCTGTGCCGAGACTCTGCTCATGTCCACCAGATCAGGCCTGGATGAAGACACCAACACAAGATTACAACTAGGCATGGGATGATAACCAGTTTCAAGGTTTACTGCGGTTTGGAAAAGGTTTCAATAAAATATATAATATTGTCTGTAATAGCGTTCCTACAGTACATGCAAGCTTTTACTTCGTTTTTTAGGGCAACAATATCTCCAGCAGAAAAAGACCCTCAAAAGCTACTGGTCAGCACATCCCTAACAAAAAATACTGCAGTTTTTTATTTATTTTGTAGGAATACTGCAATATACATACAGTTTTTAAAGGAATACTGCAATATACATACAGTTTTTAAAGGAATACTGCAATATACATACAGTTTTTAAAGGAATACTGCAATATACATACAGTTTTTAAAGGAATACTGCAATATGCATACAGTTTTTAAAGGAATACTGCAATATGCATACAGTTTTTATAGGAATACTGCAATATACATACAGTTTTTAAAGGAATACTGCAATATACATACAGTTTTTAAAGGAATACTGCAATATACATACAGTTTTTAAAGGAATACTGCAATATACATACAGTTTTTAAAGGAATACTGCAATATACATACAGTTTTTAAAGGAATACTGCAATATACATACAGTTTTTAAAGGAATACTGCAATATGCATACAGTTTTTAAAGGAATACTGCAATATGCATACAGTTTTTATAGGAATACTGCAATATACATACAGTTTTTAAAGGAATACTGCAATATACATACAGTTTTTAAAGGAATACTGCAATATACATACAGTTTTTAAAGGAATACTGCAATATGCATACAGTTTTTATAGGAATACTGCAATATACATACAGTTTTTATAGGAATACTGCAATATACATACAGTTTTTAAAGGAATACTGCAATATACATACAGTTTTTAAAGGAATACTGCAATATACATACAGTTTTTAAAGGAATACTGCAATATACATACAGTTTTTAAAGGAATACTGCAATATGCATACAGTTTTTAAAGGAATACTGCAATATGCATACAGTTTTTATAGGAATACTGCAATATACATACAGTTTTTAAAGGAATACTGCAATATACATACAGTTTTTAAAGGAATACTGCAATATACATACAGTTTTTAAAGGAATACTGCAATATACATACAGTTTTTAAAGGAATACTGCAATATACATACAGTTTTTAAAGGAATACTGCAATATACATACAGTTTTTAAAGGAATACTGCAATATGCATACAGTTTTTAAAGGAATACTGCAATATGCATACAGTTTTTAAAGGAATACTGCAATATACATACAGTTTTTAAAGGAATACTGCAATATACATACAGTTTTTAAAGGAATACTGCAATATACATACAGTTTTTAAAGGAATACTGCAATATACATACAGTTTTTAAAGGAATACTGCAATATGCATACAGTTTTTATAGGAATACTGCAATATACATACAGTTTTTAAAGGAATACTGCAATATACATACAGTTTTTAAAGGAATACTGCAATATACATACAGTTTTTAAAGGAATACTGCAATATGCATACAGTTTTTATAGGAATACTGCAATATACATACAGTTTTTATAGGAATACTGCAATATACATACAGTTTTTATAGGAATACTGCAATATACATACAGTTTTTAAAGGAATACTGCAATATGCATACAGTTTTTATAGGAATACTGCAATATACATACAGTTTTTAAAGGAATACTGCAATATGCATACAGTTTTTAAAGGAATACTGCAATATACATACAGTTTTTAAAGGAATACTGCAATATACATACAGTTTTTAAAGGAATACTGCAATATGCATACAGTTTTTAAAGGAATACTGCAATATGCATACAGTTTTTATAGGAATACTGCAATATACATACAGTTTTTAAAGGAATACTGCAATATACATACAGTTTTTAAAGGAATACTGCAATATACATACAGTTTTTAAAGGAATACTGCAATATACATACAGTTTTTAAAGGAATACTGCAATATACATACAGTTTTTAAAGGAATACTGCAATATACATACAGTTTTTAAAGGAATACTGCAATATGCATACAGTTTTTAAAGGAATACTGCAATATGCATACAGTTTTTAAAGGAATACTGCAATATACATACAGTTTTTAAAGGAATACTGCAATATACATACAGTTTTTAAAGGAATACTGCAATATACATACAGTTTTTAAAGGAATACTGCAATATACATACAGTTTTTAAAGGAATACTGCAATATGCATACAGTTTTTATAGGAATACTGCAATATACATACAGTTTTTAAAGGAATACTGCAATATACATACAGTTTTTAAAGGAATACTGCAATATACATACAGTTTTTAAAGGAATACTGCAATATGCATACAGTTTTTATAGGAATACTGCAATATACATACAGTTTTTATAGGAATACTGCAATATACATACAGTTTTTATAGGAATACTGCAATATACATACAGTTTTTAAAGGAATACTGCAATATGCATACAGTTTTTATAGGAATACTGCAATATACATACAGTTTTTAAAAGGAATACTGCAATATGCATACAGTTTTTAAAGGAATACTGCAATATACATACAGTTTTTAAAGGAATACTGCAATATACATACAGTTTTTAAAGGAATACTGCAATATACATACAGTTTTTAAAGGAATACTGCAATATACATACAGTTTTTAAAGGAATACTGCAATATACATACAGTTTTTAAAGGAATACTGCAATTTACATAGTTTTTAAAGGAATACTGCAATATACTTAAATAATACAGCTCTTTTGGACATGAAAAAACTGCATTATTTAAGTATCTTGCAGTATTATTGCAATACAACTGAAGTACTACTACAGTACAACTACTGCAATAGTACTGAAGTGATACTACTACTATAATGCAGTACTGCTACTGCAATACAACTGAAGTACTACTACAGTACAACTGCCATATACTGCTATTGCAATACAACTACAAAGTACTTCTACAATACACCTGCAGTACAACTATTACTTTTCCTGCTCGGTGGACAATGGTTTCCAAATGAGCTTTCAGTACTTCAGTATTGTATTTACTTCAGTACTTTCAGAAGTGTAACTACCTACAGAAACACATCTACAATACTGCAATACATAATAACACTAAAGGGCTTTTTTAATCCTTGTGTACCTGAGTGCAGTACATTATATAACACATCTCTATATTGACCCTCTCAGTTTATTTAATGTTACTTCAGTTATACTGCAGATTTTACAGCTGTTGAACGTTATTGCATTATAGCTGAAGTGTGTTTATACCTCATTATACTGCAGTTTTGCACTGAATTTGCCATAGTTATCCTTGTAGGCTACTGCTGTTGTACTGTTCAGTTCACTGCAGTCATTTTTTATTATTATTAGTTTTAACTCTTAAAATTCTAATTAGAAAATTACTTGAATCCAAAAAACGTCCCTGAACAATGTACAAAATATTCTTGGAAGATGTGGATTTGCATTGTAAACATAAAATAAAAGTTAAAAAGGTATTATTTTTTTATTTCATATATTCAGTTTTTAGTTTTGATAATCATTCCGCATAAATCCACAGATTTTTAATAAAAATTCTCTGCAAAAATAGCAAAAAACGTCCGCAGATTCCGTCTGGCCCTATATATAACACATGAAAACAAATGCAAGCATAGTCAATTCATATGCAGACTGCGCTGTTACCTGTACTTATGGATGATGGCGTTAAAGAGTCGTCCGTCTCTCCAGGAGGTAGTGAAGTTGTCGCATCGGACCCCGACGTATCCTTCAGTCATCTGCTTGGACCACAGCAGAAGCCTCTCCTTGGCCGTCATGTCCTCGGATTCACCCGTCACGTGGATTTCCGAGATCTGCACACACAAAAAAAGTTTACGTTAATGTTGTTTATTGGGATGCACAGAAAGCACTGCGCTATGAAACCCATTCATTTCAATGGCATGCGTTGTGCGAGGGTGATTTGTTATAATAATGGTAACACTTTACAATAAGGTTGTATTAGTTAATGCATTTACTAATATGAACAAACAATGAACAATTCTTCTATTACAGTAATTAACCTGACCATATTTTATTTGATTTATTTAACCGTGAGTTAACATGAACTAACAACGAACAACTGTATTTTCATTGTTAGTTTATGTTAACTCACAGTGCATTAACTAATGTTAACAAGCATGAATTTTGATTTTAATAATGCATTAGTAACCTTATTATAAAGTGTGACCATAATGATAATATTTAATAATAATAATAATAATGATAATAATAATAATGATAATAATAATAATAATAATAATAATAATATTTAATAATAATAATAATAATAATAATAATAATAACGATAATAATAATAATAATAACGATAATAATAATAATATTTAATAATAATAATAATAATAATAATCATAATATTTAATAATAATAATAATAATAATAATAATAACGATAATAATAATAATAACAATAATAATAATCACTGTAATAATAATAATAATAATAATAATCACAGTAATATTTAATAATAATAATAATAATAATAATAATAATAATAATAATATTTAATAATAATAATAATAATAATAATAATAATAATATTTAATAATAATGATGATAATAATAATAATAATAATATTTAATAATAATAATAATAATAATGCTAATAATAATGATGATAACAATAATAATAATAATATTTAATAATAATAATAATAATAATAATAATAATAATAAATAATAATAATAATAATAATAATAATAATAATTAATAATAATAATAATAATAATAATAATAATAATTAATAATAATAATAATAATAATAATAATAATAACGATAATAATAATAATAACGATAATAATAATAATATTTAATAATAATAATAATAATAATAATAATCATAATAATATTTAATAATAATAATAATAATAATAATAACGATAATAATAATAATAACGATAATAATAACGATAATAATAATAATAATATTTAATAATAATAATAATAATAATAATAATAATAATAATAATAATAATAACAATAATATTAATAATATTTAATAATAATAATAATAATAATAATAATAATAATATTTAATAATAATAATAATAATAATAATAATAATAATAATAATAATAATATTTAATAATAATAATAATAATAATAATAATAATAATGATGATGATAACAATAATAATAATAATATTTATTAATAATAATAATAATAATAATAATAATAAATAATAATAATAATAATAATAATAATAATAATTAATAATAATAATAATAATAATAATAATAATAATAATAATAATAATAATAATAATAATATTTAATAATAATAATAATAATAATAATAATAATAATAATAATAATAATAATAATAAACACAGTGGGGCTGCAGAATATATCGTTTCAGCATCAATATCGCAATGTGTGTGTCTGCAATAGTCACATTGCAGGATATGCAATGTCCAGTTGGAACTATAGTTGATCAACAGTTGAGAATTCATTGCAAAATATATCCATAAGAGTGTAAAACTTCATCATTGCATGTATTTTAAAGGCATTGCAATATAGTTTAAAGCATCCGGACACAAAAATATACAACATTTGTAGCTTTAATGAAGAATAATTTTGCTGAATTACTACAATGAAGACCATACAGTGTTATCTTTACATTTCATCATTCAATTTCTGTACCTGAATACCGTTTGACTCTCCTGAAAGTTTCTTTTACTTTTTTCTTTGCTTTATTGCAATTATTCTTCCTTACAATTCGTTTATTATATTTAAACATGATCCACAGCCTTACAAAATCACCCTGATCAATCTAAATTCAAGATTTTTACCTAACAGAACCATTTGAGCCATCTGATCAAAGTGTATTAATATCGCAAAATATAGCGCAGAAAAACTAAATAGCGTAATGTCAGATTTTTGCATCGTCGTGCAGCCCTAAAACCCAGTGGTCAGCATAAATGAGCATAAAACAGCCCTCACAGACCTTTCTTTTCAATTAATATATTCTATTACATGCTTTACTATAATATATTTGAGCATATACATTAGATTAGTCAGTACCAAAGACAAAACTGGAACTAATAACTATATTTCAGGGCGAAATATGAAATAAAATTTTAATAAACATAAAAAATGTATATTAAATTTAGTGGAAAATCTGTAATTTGGTGGATTTAAATCTATTATCTTTCTATTCTTAAAGATGTTCAGTGACCAAACACTTAATTTAATGAATATAACTGATTTGTTTGATGCACCAAACAGTACTGTCTATATTCACTTAGAAATGGACACAAATATTCATTTTCAAAAGAGAATAATGATAATACATTGATATTTATTGTCTAATAATTATTATAACACCTGACAGATCTGAAAATATTAGCCTTTCTTGCCTTCGAAACATGATATCATTTCAGTATGTTCATGAAAGCGTTACTCCTGATTTTTCCGATTCATTTCAGTGCATCCCTGTTAGATCTTGTGTTATAACGTGGATTTTTTTTCTTATTTAGTCATATAAACCTTTTATTTACTATTAGACAACATTCATTCATTTATTTATTCATTCATTCATTTTCCTTCAGCTTAGTCCCTTTATTCATTAGAGGTCACCACAGTGGAATAAACCACCAACTTATCCAGCATATGTTTTTACACAGTGGATGCTCTTCCAGCTGCACACCCATACACACTCATTCACACACACACTCATACACTACGGCCAGTTTAGTTGATCAATTCCCCTACAGCACATGTGTTTGGACTGTTGGGGAAACCGGAGCACCTGGAGGAAACCCACACCAACACGGGGAGAACATGCAAACTCCACACAGAAATGCCAACAGGCCTGGCCAGGGCTCGAACCAGCAACCTTCTTGCTGTGAGGCCACAGTGCTACCCACTGAGCCACCGTGCCGCATTAGACAACATATTGACTTTAATGCACTGGTGAATAGGTTTACACCTAAATTACATCATTTTCACAACACATAACTTTCAAACCAGTTTTAGGGACTTTTTGTCTGTCAAACAATTCCCAGAAAGATATTTCATAACCCAAACATGTGATGTATTGATAAACAACAGAACAGCCCACAGAATTCCCACTGTTTCCATTCCCTCACCTGGCTGTGGTCTGTTCAGCCAATCTCTAAAGAAATGATCAGTTTGGGACAGATTTATTTTGTTGCCGTTATTGTGCTGTTCTTTCTTCCAAGTGTACAGACACTTACATTCAGTAAATCATTGTACAATTCAGAAAATATCAAATCCAACAGTATTTACAATCACACAAAGGTTATCTTGCTAACAACCCAAATTATAATATATTTTTATAACCTTAGAGTAAGGGAATTTATTTATTTATTTATTTATTTATTTATTTATTTATTTATTTATTTAATTTAATTTAATTTAATTTAATTTAATTATTTATTTATTTGTTTGTTTTTTGTTTATTTATTCATTTATTTATTTGTATTTATTATTTATTTGTTTATTTATTGTTAAAAACAATTTGATTTAGAGATGTGGCTAATTTGTTTTTGCCTAGTTTTTTAATTTTTTTATTAACAGAAGCAAAAAATGTACTTGGGAGTATAGAAAATTTAGAGTATCTGTAACAGTATCATTTCTGCACTGTCTGGTACCATTTTAAAAGTGCTATTTTGGCACAGGTAGCATTTAAAACGTAAAAATTTGACACCAGTTATGTTTTAAAAGTATCGTTTTGGCACCGGTTCCATTTAAAATGTATAATTTAGGCACTAGTTCTGTTTTAAAATGTATTGTTTTCGCATCCCTCCTATTTTAAAAGTATCAATTTGTCATTGGTACTATTTTAAAAGAATCATTTTGGCCCCAGTAAAGTTTTAATACCATCGTTTTGGCACAGTTACCATTTTAAATGTATCAATTTGGCACCGCTACCTTTTTAGAAGCATTGTCTTGGCACCAGTATCATTTAAAAAATATCAGTTTTGCATGGTACTGCACAATTTGGAAAGTATTATCTTGGCACCGGTATAATTTAAAATGTATAATTTTGGCACTAGTTCTGTTTTAAAATGTATCGTTTTGGCCCCCCTACCATTTCAAAGGTATCGAAATGGCACTGGTTCAGTTTTAAAAGTATCGCCAAGACACTATTGGTACCACTATTGCTAAAGTTTTTAAAGTTTAAAATGTATAATTTTGGCACCAGTTCCATTTTTAAAGTCTCGTTTTGGCACCGTTACTGTTTTAAAAGTATTGTTTTGGCACCGCTACAGTTTTAAAAGTCTCGTTTTGGCACCGTTACTGTTTTAAAAGTATTGTTTTGGCACCGCTACAGTTTTAAAAGTCTCGTTTTGGCACCGTTACTGTTTTAAAAGTATTGTTTTGGCACCGCTACAGTTTTAAAAGTCTCGTTTTGGCACCGTTACTGTTTTAAAAGTATTGTTTTGGCACCGCTACAGTTTTAAAAGTCTCGTTTTGGCACCGTTACTGTTTTAAAAGCATTGTTTTGGCACCGCTACAGTTTTAAAAGTCTCGTTTTGGCACCGTTACTGTTTTAAAAGTCTCGTTTTGGCACCGCTACAGTTTTAAAAGTCTCGTTTTGGCACCGTTACTGTTTTAAAAGTCCGTTTTGGCACCGCTACAGTTTTAAAAGTCTCGTTTTGGCACCGTTACTGTTTTAAAAGTATTGTTTTGGCACCGCTACAGTTTTAAAAGTCTCGTTTTGGCACCGTTACTGTTTTAAAAGTATTGTTTTGGCACTGCAACAGTTTTAAAAGTCTCGTTTTGGCACCGTTACTGTTTTAAAAGCATTGTTTTGGCACCGCTACAGTTTTAAAAGTCTCGTTTTGGCACCGTTACTGTTTTAAAAGTCTCGTTTTGGCACCACTACAGTTTTAAAAGTCTCGTTTTGGCACCGTTACTGTTTTAAAAGCATTGTTTTGGCACCGCTACAGTTTTAAAAGTCTCGTTTTGGCACCGTTACTGTTTTAAAAGTATTGTTTTGGCACCGCTACAGTTTTAAAAGTCTCGTTTTGGCACCGTTACTGTTTTAAAAGTCTCGTTTTGGCACCACTACAGTTTTAAAAGTCTCGTTTTGGCACCGTTACTGTTTTAAAAGCATTGTTTTGGCACCGCTACAGTTTTAAAAGTCTCGTTTTGGCACCGCTACAGTTTTAAAAGTCTCGTTTTGGCACCGTTACTGTTTTAAAAGTATTGTTTTGGCACTGCTACAGTTTTAAAAGTCTCGTTTTGGCACCGTTACTGTTTTAAAAGCATTGTTTTGGCACCGCTACAGTTTTAAAAGTCTCGTTTTGGCACCGTTACTGTTTTAAAAGTCTCGTTTTGGCACCGCTACAGTTTTAAAAGTCTCGTTTTGGCACCGTTACTGTTTTAAAGTCTCGTTTGGCACCGCTACAGTTTAAAGTCTCGTTTTGGCACCGCTACAGTTTTAAAAGTCTCGTTTTGGCACCGCTACAGTTTTAAAAGTCTCGTTTGGCACCGTTACTGTTTTAAAAGTATTGTTTTGGCACTGCTACAGTTTAAAAGTCTCGTTTTTGCACCGTTACTGTTTTAAAAGCATTGTTTTGGCACCGCTACAGTTTTAAAAGTCTCGTTTTGGCACCGTTACTGTTTTAAAAGTCTCGTTTTGGCACCGCTACAGTTTTAAAAGTCTCGTTTTGGCACCGTTACTGTTTTAAAAGTATTGTTTTGGCACCGCTACAGTTTTAAAAGTCTCGTTTTGGCACCGTTACAGTTTTAAAAGCATTGTTTTGGCACCGCTACAGTTTTAAAAGTCTCGTTTTGGCACCGTTACTGTTTTAAAAGTCTCGTTTTGGCACCACTACAGTTTTAAAAGTCTCGTTTTGGCACCGTTACTGTTTTAAAAGTCTCGTTTTGGCACCGCTACAGTTTTAAAAGTCTCGTTTTGGCACCGTTACTGTTTTAAAAGTCTCGTTTTGGCACCGCTACAGTTTTAAAAGTCTCGTTTTGGCACCGTTACTGTTTTAAATGTATCGTTTTGGCACTATAGTTCTGTTTTAAAAGTATCATTTTGGCACGTTGACATTTATTAAAGTTTTAAAACAATTGCTTTGGTGCCGTTACCATTATAAAAACGCTACCTTTTTATAAGCATTGTCTTGGCACCAGTATCATTTAAAAAATATCAGTTTTGCATGGTACTGAATGATTTGGAAAGTATTATTTTGGGGCCGTTATTATTTAAAATGTATAATTTTGGCACCCTTTCAGTTTTAAAATGTAGTGTTTTGGCACCCCTACCCTTTCAAAGGTATCGAATTGGCACCGGTACAGTTTTAAAAGTATCGCCAAGACACTATTGGTACCACTATTGGTACAGTTTTTAAAGTATAATTTGGCACCAGTACTGTTTAAACTGTATTGTTTTGGCACCGGTACCATTTTAAAAGTGTTGTTATGTCACCAGTACCATTTTAATAGTATAATTTTGGCACCAGTACCATTTTAAAAGTGTCGTCTTGGCACCAGTACAGTTTTAAAAGTATTGTTTTGACACTGGTACTATTTCAAAAGTATCATTTCGGCATCTGTACAGTTTTAAAAGTATAATTTTGGCATCTGTACCATTTTAAAAGTGTCGTTTTGGCACCAGTACAGTTTTAAAAGTATAATTTTGGCACCAGTACCATTTTAAAAGTATAATTTTGGCACCAGTACACTTTTAAAAGTATTGTCTTGGCACAAGAACCCTTTTAAAAATATCCATTTGGCAGGGTACTGGGCACTGGGACACTTTTAAAAGTATCTTTTTTCCACTGGTGCAGTTTTAAAAGTATAATTTGGGCTCCATTACTTTTTAAAATGTATTGTTTTGGCCGCGGTCACGTTTTTAAAGTATCAATTTGGCATGGTAGCATTTTTTAAAGTATCTATTTGGCACCGATATTGAAAACAAAACAAACAATACCCATCCCCACTAATGTAGATGCAGACGTGCCCACTGACCGCTGCTGACCTCACATGACTTCACATGGCTCAACGCATTTGCAGCTCTAAAATCAAACACCTTGAGCAAAAGCTAAGCCAACGCCTGCTGGCTTAAGGAAACTCATTATATCACAATATATAGAAACTGCACCTTAACAATCATTTACAGCTTGATAGGTGTATAATGTGTGTACGTGCTGACAGTGAAGGAGAGGAATCTGCCGCTCGCTCACAGTGTAATTATAGCCGAGCACATGCTGTTTAGACTGTGGGTGTGGAGAGACTGAGACAGTAAACCAAGACAAAAACACATGTCGCTTTCACAAAAACCTTCGCCTTCAACAACCCAAAGCATATTCTGTTACTCATTAGTAGTTTCTGCTTGCTAACTGATCTATGCAGCTCATTTAAATAATGAAAACACTCATAGGTATAGCAGGAAAGTTATTAGTATTGCAATGCAAAATAAAAGTTTCAGCAATCATCTTCATGTGTAAATCAATTATTTTGTAAATTATTTTAATGAACCACCAACTTATCCAGTATATGTTTTACGCAGTGGTTGCTCTTCCAGCTGCAACCCAACCCTGGAAAACATCCATACACACTCATACACTACAGACAATTTAGCTTACCCAATTCACCTGTACCGCATGTCTTTGGACTGTGGGGGAAACCTACTGCGACATCGCGTCGCCCCTAATTTCTAATTTGAGTATGTAAATCCAATTCATATATTTATAATACAAGTTAATGTTTAGATTTTAAAGATATATGTTGCATGTGTATATGACTTATTTGCACATTTAAAGATTCATCAAAAAGAGATTATATATGAATATGATGATATATAGCCTACATTTATGAGGTCCAAGGAACATGTCCAGGCTTTGATAAATAGGCTACTATATGATAATACTTTACATTTAAGTACAGCCGTTTTGGTTTTACTTTTTAATTAGCTTTTAAAAGCACATTTTAATTTAAACGTTGATTATTTTTGTTTGTTTTTTACCTGTAAGCACAGTGTACTGTTAAAAGGCACCTATGGTGAAAAATCTACTTTTCAAGCTGTTTGGACAGAAATATGTGCATGTATGGTGTATAGACCGTCATATTGGGGTGATATAAGCACACCCAGTGCTTTTTTTTCAATTTAGCAACATAAAAAACGGTGGACCAATTGGATCAGTTTTCAGATCGACTGCAACTTTACGTAGGAGAGCGGTCCCCCCGCCCACCAATATTGATTGACAGGCGCGTCATCATATCCTCAGTTTGTTGATTCACGTCCGCCATTTTCAGCGTGAGTCGAAGCGATATCACTAAAGGAACACGCTAGCTCTATTTTTAGATGCAAGGCTCACTGGGCTCAACACAAGATCAATATTCTCCACATGATCGCTCTAATCGGAATTATTGGTTGTATCTTTAGGTAGGTTTGCAAACATGTGTACTTCTCATTGAGTCTACCTTATACTTCAGCCGTTTGCATTTCTCGCGATCACAGAAGCTCCCTGTGATCTTAACTAGCATGAGTTTTACAATTCTAAACATAGGTTTCTATCAGGGTACACTCAAGTGGACGGCTGGGCGCCGCGGACCGCTGCAGAAACCTATGTTTAGAATTCAAAAATGCGTGGCGCGACGATTCGGGACGCTTCATGTTTCTGCCGCGCCACAGAGAGTGTCTGGTGTGCCGTGTCGAGGCTTCGAGCGGCGCATCCGGTGCCTCAGTCAAAGTTAATTCAGTGTGTGTGGTTATTAGTTTCTGTGTACAAGCTCGGCACTTGAAACTAGCACACAGTTGGCTGTAAAACTGTACAAAGACACAAATGATTTTGTACTCTCTGCTTGTTCTGTGTCCGAGTCGTACATGTATGACTGAATGATGATCCTCTCACTCCTTCTCTCAGTCTGCCTGTCAGACTCTGTTGCAAACGCAGAGCGAGGGAGCTCATGGCCCCGCCCCCTTGTTACGTTGGCGGGAAGCCGAAACTAATTTACATGTGAAGTAACACACCCATAAATCAGCGAGCTGTGGACACGCCCCCAACATGACACTTTTTAACACATTATAATAAAACAATCTGAATTGTGTTTTAAACTGAACCTAAACTGACACACTCAGAACAACCATAATATTAATATTACATCATAAAAAAAGAGGTAAACTATGGGCCCTTTAATGCTCAAACTATTTGTAATGTTTAAAGTGGCTGACAATAATAAATATTCTTAATAAGAAGAATTAATCTGCCACGTTTCTGAACTGGGCAGAGCTGTGGCTGCTTAATTAGGCCTACCATGCTACTGTACTTCAATACCGGTTAATAGGGTGGTACTTTTTTCTGAGGTGGTACTTGGTGAAAAAGAACAAACCACTGTTATACAATGACTTGCCTAATTACCCTAACTTAACCCTAATTACCCTAGTGAAGCCTTTAAATGTCACTTTAAGCTGAATACTAGTGTCTTGAAGAGTATCTAGTCTAATATTATGTGCTGTCATCATAGTGAAGAGAAAATAAATCAGTTATTATGTTTAGAAATGTGCTGAAAAAATCTGATTTCCATTAAACAGAAATTGGGGAATAAAATATACAATAATTCATGAAATATTAATATAATAATTCTGACTTCATCTGTATCACAGTTAAAGTGTGTATGATCTGCAGCAGACGTTATTGCTCGAGTAACATCACATGTATCATTGCATAATAAAGAGCATCTCATATGTTGGCTGATGCTGTTCTTATATTACCTCCTGGTGCTCAGCAGAAGCATGTTTAAGATCTCGCTGGACAATATCCAGAGTATGATGGGAAACTAAACCCCCCGAGGACGTTTGGGCCCTCCTCCTTTGCTTCCGGTGCACTTGAGTGTCCCAAATAATCCTGGAATAACCCTCAATGTTATCCGATGATGGATCCTCGTTTCCTTTGAGTGTCTGCAGCATGTGCTCCACCGCTCCGAAACTCACAGCCCTCCGCAACTGCCTGCGCAAAAGCTTCTTCTCCAAAACCCCGTCCTTAAAACTAATGCTTCTCTTAGTGACTCCATGTAGATTAAACTCCGCCGTAGATCTGATTTTATCCACTTGGTGAGCTCTTCTGCTGGTTTTACCTCTGAGAACTGGGACTTCTCCAACATAAACCCCATGGCTGATACTTAAAACATCATCTTGCTCTGAGTTTGATATTTTGGGAATAAGCTGGGAATTGCTCTCACTTTTGACACTGTCTGCATGGCTTCTCAAAGAGTCTGTGCCATTGATTTCTGTAGATTTCCTCTTCTTCCTCTTTTGGAAATATTTGCGTCCTCTGTGCTCCTTTGGTTCGGGGCTGATTGGAGCTTTTGTGGGATCGATGTAATATTCCTCTTTAGAGCCCCGAACACATCCACATGTGTTTCCCATTGGTCAGTGTTGGGTGTGATTAGTTACAGAGTAACTAATTACTGTAATTAAATACATTTCTGGTTAAAAAAAAGTAAAATAAGGGATTAATTTCGTTTTTAGTTAGTATAACTACAGTTACTTATAATGTACTCGCATTACATACTGTAGATATATTTAACAGATCTGTATAATTCAGTTCAGAGATGCAGAGTAACTGTGAAGTAACTAGTTACTGTAATTAAATTACTTTTCTAATAAAACAGTAAAGGGATTACTTTTTATTTATAGGTAGTTTACTTATAGTTACTTAAAATGTTCTTGCCTTAAATACTGTAACTGTATAGTAACTAGTAATTAAATTACTGCTAAAAAAGTAATGTAATGGATTACTTTTAACTACAGTTACTGTAAAATGTATACATATATTAAACAGTTCAGTATAAATCAATTCAGGGAAGCAGAGTAATTGAAAAGTAATTAGTAATTAGATTACTTTACAGCTAAAAAGTAATGTAAAGTAAAGGGATTACTCAACACAATCTCACGGCAATTCGTAACTTTTTGATTTAGTGGCTTATTCGTATGACTTTGTACGATCTAATTCGTACAATTTAGAACGATTTGCTCATCACCCAATGACGGTTGGGTTTAGGGGTGGGGTTAGGTGCCACGCCTCCTTTTTTAAATCGTACAAATTTTGTACGACAGAGCTCGTACGAATTCGTACGAATTAGCCACTAAACGGACAAAAAGTACAATACTAACGTTTCCTCGTGAGATCAGGCTGGATTACTTCATTACTTGTAGGTATTTTTATTAACAGTTACTTATAATGTACTTGAGTTAAATACTGTAGATATACTGTATAAATCAACTAACAGAAGCAGAGTAACTGCAAAGTAACTAGTTACTGTAATTAAATTACTTTTCTAATAAAAAAAGTAAAGTAAGGGATTACTTTTCATTTTTAGACAGTATAACAATGTAACAAGAAATTAAATTACTTTACTGCTAAAAAGTAATGTAACGGATTACTTTTATTTTAATTACAGTTACTGTTAAAAAGTGTACATATATTAAACAGTTCAGTATAAATCAATTCAGGGAAGCAGAGTAATTGAAAAGTAATTAGTAATTAAAGTACTTTACAGCTAAAAAGTAATGTAAGGTACTTGTTTAATAACAGTTACTTGTAATGTACTTGAGTTAAATACTGTAGATATACTTAATAGAGCTGTATAAATCAATTCACAGAAGCAGAGTAACTGCAAAGTAACTAGTTACTGTAATTAAATTACTTTTCTAATAAAAAAAGGAAAGTGAGGGATTACTTTTCAATTTTAGGTAGTTTAATTACTAATACTTATGTATTTGCCTTAAATACTGTACATAAATTCAATATTTCTGTATGAATCAATTCAGGAAAGCAGAATAGCTGCAAAGAAAGTACTTACTGTAATTAAATTATAGCTAAAAAGTCAAGTAAGGGATTACTTTTAATTTTTAGGTAGTTAAATCGCAGATACTTATAATATACTTGCTTTAAATACTGTACATATATTTCACAGATCTGTATAACTCAATTCATGGAACTAGAGTTACTATAAAGTGACTAGTAGTTAGTTTAATTTAATTACTTTTCTGCTAAAAAAATAGATTACTTTTCATTTTTAGGTAGTTTAATCACAGTTACTTATAATGTACTTGTGTTAAATATTGTATATATACATTCAAAAGTTCCGTATAAATCAATTCAGGGAAGTAGAGTAACAATAAAGTGACTAGTACTGTAATTAAGTTACTTTTCTGCTAAGAAAAGTAATGTAAGGGATTACTTTTCCTTTATAGTCACTTATAATGTACTTGTGTTAAATATTGTATATATACATTCAAAAGTTCTGTATAAATTTGTTCAGGAAAGCAGAGTAACTGCAAAGTAAATGGTTAATGTAAATAAGTTACTTTTCTGCTAAAAAGGGATTACTTTTCATTTTTAGGTAGTTTAATCACAGTTACTTATAATGTACTCGTCGTAAATACTGTGAATATGTTTAACAGATCTGTATAAATCAATTCAGGGAAGTAAAGTAACTGTAAAGTTACTAGTTATCGTATTTACATTTATTTTTTTGCAAAAAAAAAAAAGTAATGTAAGGGATTACTTTTCACTCTTAGGTAGTTTAATCACAGTTACTTATTATGTACTTGTGTTAAATATTGTATATATATACATTCAAAAGTTCTGTATAAATCAATTCAGGGAAGTAGAGTAACAATAAAGTGACTAGTTACTGTAATTAAATTACTTTTCGGCTAAGAAAAGTAATGTAAGGGATTACTTTTCCTTTATAGTCACTTATAATGTACTTGTGTTAAATATTGTATATATACATTCAAAAGTTCTGTATAAATCAATTCAGGAAAGCAGAGTAACTGCAAAGTAACTGGTTAATGTGATTAAATTACTTTTCTGCTAAAAAGGGATTACTTTTCATTTTTAGGTAGTTTAATCACAGTTACTTATAATGTACTTGTCGTAAATACTGTGAATATGTTTAACAGATCTATACAAATCAATTCAGGGAAGTAAAGTAACTGTAAAGTTACTAGTTATCGTAATTACATTTATTTTTTTGCAAAAAAAAAAGTAATGTAAGGGATTACTTTTCACTCTTAGGTAGTTTAATCACAGTTACTTATTATGTACTTGCCTTAAATACTGTACATACGGTCAAAAGTTTTGTATATATATATTCAATCCAGGGAGGCAGAGGTATTAGAATACAGAGGTATTAGAGGTATTTCGTTGAATTTTTCAACAAAAAAGGTTATATTCCTCAAGAAGACTGCACGTTTTAGCAAAAGAAAAATGGAGTGAGAGATTATTCTACAAATTCAGAGTAATTGTCTATTGATTTATTATTTAATTATATTGTTATTATAAGTTATTTAATTATATTGCTATTATTCAGCTATTTCGCATAACGACTGAATGAATGAAGAATGTTAAATTTTTCCAACAATTGCAATTTCAACAAGAATGAAATTGAACAGGACATTTGGTGTTGCTCATTTTCAATTTACCATATAATATGAACATTTTAACCGTTACTCTTTTTTCAATAAAATTAAAAAGTCCTGCTTGACTCAAATTCATATGAGTCAATTATATTGAATTGGACTTTAAGTAGTATTCAAGTAATCGAATCACTTTCTGAGTAATGAAGTTACCTTTCAAACAAAGCAATTAGAAAAGTAATTTAAACACAGTTTTAAGGATGTAATTAGTGATTAATTACTTTTCTGAAGGAACTCACCCAACACCGCCCATGCTCAATCCTAGATCTAACAATAAGGCTGGCTATTAAAAATGATTCGAGCTAAATATTAGGTTTTTAATCCTAGGAAGTGCTGCAGAAGCCATCTTTCTCCATGCAAGTGTTCAGGAATGGAAGTGACGTCAGATAAAAGAGTCCAGAGCAGTATGGATGATGTGAATCCCTCTCCAAACACGCTTCTGTCTCCGGTATCGTGGGTAAACGCACAGCCCGGCCCTTTCTTCTCACGCTTTCTGCCAACACACTGAAGTCTCGCTGACCTTTGAATCGGCAGCCTTTGCCCTGATCCTCCAGAACAAACACAGCACGGATCGCGGCGACACACACTAATCCAGCTGTAGGAGAGCTGTGTGACGGCAGGGGAGACGTCACAGTCCCCATGTGATGTGTAAACACAGAGTCCGGCTGGTGTTGAGTTTCCAGAGACCCGTCCGGCTGAACACTCAAAGAAATGAATCATCATTATGGATGAGCCAGTGTTAGATTCTGATGGTATGATAACCTTGGGTAAAAATATCCCAGTAAAAAGCAAGCGATCGTTCCATATTTAACATTTCTATACAAAGAGGTCATGTTTTGATCATCGAGCTTGCGTCTCCGGTCTGTCGCGTTCGCGTGCGTATGAATGGAAGTCTATGGGGAGAAAAGTGCAGTGTGCTTTGCCTGTAGGTTCCAACGAGCCTAAAGCACTCAATTAATTTGATCAGGTGTGTTTAATTAGGGTTGGAATTACACTGTGCAGAGTTGCGGCCCTCCAGGAATTCAGTTTGAGACCTGTGCAATAGATTAATTAATAAGAAGCATTAAAAACACATTGGATCTATTGATGATGTATTAAATAAACCTTGTTCTTATTTGTTTCATTTATGTTTAAATAACACATATTGATCACAAAGTTTATTAGTTCAATTACGCTAAAAGAACGTAATACAAATGGATTGGAAATTTTAACACAAATCTTAATTGTTAGGCCTAAACCTTCTTGTTTTTTTGAGTGTATGAAGGACAGAGCGAGCAGTTTTCTGCTAACAGTGTGTGAACTCTGTGCTCAGCAAGATGAGCTGATTGAAGAGGACATGCCAAGCTGAAAAGCTCATGGCCTCTCATGTGGCCTTTAAAAATAACAGGACAACGTAGCTGGACAGTGTGTGAACCTGGACCTAAAAAAAAAAATTTAAAAAGACACGTGACAATTTTTTTATTGAAGAAAATGTATGTGTGTGTGTGTGTGTATATTTTATTTCATTTAAATATATATCTGCATGAAACAGAAGTTAGTCCTTTTTTCTGACATTGTTATGTACAGCCGACTGAAACGGTCCTGAAATGAGAAAAAAATTTAGGCCAGTGTTCGATTTTATCCTTTGGTGACCATTGCTGGAAGAACAAGATGACCTTAAATGATTGATAGCACTGCCCTAAATGAGTAATAGTCTACGCCCTAAATGACTGATTGCCCTGCCTTAAATGACTGCTAACCCTGCCCCAAGGTCTGATACCCCCACCTTAAAGGAATGATGACCCCACCCTAAAGAACTTATAACCCACGTCAAGGACTGATAGCCCCGCCCTAAATGACTGATAGCCCCGCCCTAAATGGCTGAAAGCCCTGCCTTAAATGACTGCTAACCCGACCCCAAAGGTCTGATAGCCCACCTTAAAGGAATGATGACCCCACCCTAAGAACTTATAACCCCACCGTAAAGGACTGATAGCCCCGCCCTAAATGGCTGAAAGCCCTGCCTTAAATGACTGCTAACCCTGCCCCAAAGGTCTGATACCCCCCACCTTAAAGGAATGATGATCCCACCCTAAAGATCTTATAACCCCACGTAAAGGACTGATAGCCCCACCCTAAATGACTGATAGCCCCGCCCTAAATGGCTGAAAGCCCTGCCTTAAATGACTGCTAACCGTGCCACAAAGGAACTGATAGCCCCACCTTAAAGGAATAATGACCCCACCCTAAAGAACTTATAACACACCGTAAAGGACTGATTGCCCCGCCCTAAATGACTGATAGCCCCGCCCTAAATGGCTTGAAAGCCTGCCTTAAATGACTGCTACCCTGCCCCCAAAGGACTGATAGCTCCACCTAAAGGAAGGATGACCTCACCCTAAAGAACTTATAACCCCACCATCCACCATAAAGGACTAATAACCCCACCTTAAATGACTAATAGTCCCAACCTAATTGACTGATAGCCCCACCTTAAATGACTGATAGCCCCGCCCTAAAGGAATGATAGCCCTGCCCTAAAGAACGGATAGCCCCCGCCTTAAATGACTGATAGCCCCGCCAAAAGGGCTGATAGGCCTGCCCTAGATCACTGATAGCTCCGCCCTAAGACATTCCATGTGGCCAGAGGTGAAGAAAAGCCCTTCTGAGGGGTGGAGGGAAGGTTATAGGATGAAACTAAACAGTTTTATTTGACTCCACAGAAAACCAAAACCTGCTGTTTGGTTCATTTGCATGTTTGCTCTATTGTATTTATCTATGCTTGTAATTAGTTGATCATATTCTATGCAGATGCTCCTTTTTTCCAACAGCGTACAGGCCTAAGCTGGGAAACACGGCAAACCTCTGCTTTCACAGATGACAAAGCTTTCTGTTTGCTCTGTAATCTGACTCAAAACAAGAGCAAAGCTTTGAAAAAGGATCAAGCCCTGCAGCTCTTTCAACAAACAGACATCACCAGCGGATATGGATATGAAAGGATATGAAAGTGAAGGTTATATAAACTCACTTAGAGGCATATTAAATCATCTCAGCTGTAAAATAAAATTAGCTTATACAGACAGTTACTAAACATTCATTTAAAGTTAATTAGTGTGTCTGCTGAGCTAAAAAATGACTGTTACTATTGTGCTAATCTGTTTTAGGGATCCAACACAGATGTGATAATACATTTGTACATCTCAACTCCATAATATCCTGAATCACATTCATTTATTTTAAGATATATGGTCTGCAAAAGAGGAAATATCCAGTGAGCGGCAGTTCTGTGGGCGCAAATTCCTCGTTGATGCCAGAGGTCAGAGGAGAATGGCCAGACTGGTTCCAGCTGATAGAAAGGCAACAGTAACTCAAATAGCACTCGTTACAACCGAGGTCTGCAGAAGAGCATCTCTGAACACACAACACGTCCAACCTTGAGGCGGATGGGCTACAGCAGCAGAAGACCACACCGGGTGCCGCTCCTGTCAGCTAAGAACAGGAAACTGAGGCTACAATTCACACAGGCTCACCAGAACTGGACAATAGAAGATTGGAGAAACGTTGCCTGGTCTGATGAGTCTCCATTTCTGCTGACACATTCGGATGCTCGGCTCAGAATTTGGCATCAACAACATGAAAGCATTGATCCATCCTGCCTTGTATCAGCGGTTCAGGCTGGTGGTGGTGATTAAATTGGTGTGGGGAGATTTTCTTGGCACGCTTTGGCTCATTAGTACCAATTGAGCATCTTATCAACTCCACAGCCTGCCTGAGTATTGCTGCTGACCATGTCCATCCCTTTATGAGCAGTGTCTCCATCTTCTGATGGCTACTTCCAGCTGGATAACACACCATGTCATAAAGCAACAATCATCTGAGACTGGTTTCTTGAACATGACAATGAATTCACTGTACTCAAATGGCCTCCACAGTCACCAGAGCTCAATCCAATAGAGCACCCTTGAGATGTGCTGGATCTATGTTTGAATCTATTCCACAAAGGATTAAGGCAGTTCTGAAGGCAAAAAGGGTCCAACCTGGTACAAGTAAGGGGTACCTAATAAGTGGCCGGTGAGTGTATGTCACCTATATTGCGAGTACCTTTCATTTTGGGTGAACTATCGATGTAAGCATGCTTCTACTTAATGCAATTTTGTTTTCTCTAGTTCCACTTTAAAATCGACAAACCAAAAAGTAGATATCAAACATCATGCTGCGTGTTTGTTACTAGAGGCAGTGTTCATACACCCACAGTACACCCCTTCATTCATGCACTTCAAAGCATATTTATCAGGCCAAAAGGACAAGTTACAGCTTCTAGAACAGCATAATGGTAATGATTCAGAGACAAACATTCTTTGATCATTTGTTCAGACAGACGGTATTCAGATGCCAGCTGTGGATATTTGTGTTTGAGGACTCTGAGATCCTCAAATCTTTATCTGCATTCACACTGTCAGTCTTCCTGCATGTGACCACATCAGATGTCTTCGGTGCATCTGTTTACGCTTCAGCTCATATCTGAATGTCTGTGTTACATTCATCTCCAAGCCAAAAGGATTTAAGTCATTCAATGTGAGCGCAAATATGATATTTAGATATTTCATCCTTTATAAAGTATAACCAGCATACATTACTTAATTAAATGAAAAAACAAAAGCATTTTTTCAACTACTGCAATCATTAGCTGTGGACCAGACCTAGACGGCCAAAAACTTCAAGTTGAGCAGAAAATTTACATAAAGGTGAACAAAATCCTGCAAGAAAAACTAGAACAAAAACTAGCCTAGAGCGCCATCTGCTGTTAAAAACTAGCCTAGAGTGACACATGCTGTTAAAAACTAGCCTAGAGCGCCATCTGCTGGTAAAAACTAGCCTAGAGTGCCACATGCTGTTAAAAACTAGCCTAGAGCGCCATCTGCTGTTTAAAAACTAGCCTAGAGCAACCATCTGCTGTTAAACACTAGCCTAGAGCGCCATCTGCTGTTAAAAACTAGTCTAGAGCACCGGCTACTGTTAAGAACAAGCCTAAAGCGCAATCTTCTGTTAAAAACTAGCCTAGAGCGCCATCTACTGTTAAAAAACAAGCCTAGAGCACCGCTTGCTACTGTTTAAAAACTAGTCTAGAGCACCAGCTACTGTTGAGAACAAGCCTAGAGCACCATCCACTGTTAAAATCTAGCCTAGAGAGACATTACTGTTAAAAACTAGCCTAGAGCAACATCTGCTGTAAAAACTAACCTAGAGCGCCATCTGCTGTTTAAAAATTAGCCTAGAGCGCCATCTGCTGTTAAAAAACTAGCCTAGAACACCAGCTACTGTTTAAAACTAGCCTAGAGCACCATCTACTGTTAAAAACAAGCCTAGAGCACCATCTGCTGTTAAAAACTAGCCTAGAGCACCATCTACTGTTAAAACTAGCCTAGAGCGCCATCTACTGTTAAAAACTAGCCTAGATCGCCATCTACTGTTAAAAACAAGCCTAGAGCATCATCTGCTGTTAAAACTAGCCTAGAGCGCCATCTTCTGTTAAAAACTAGCCTAGAGCGCCATCTACTGTTAAAAACTAGCCTCTAGCGCCATCTGTTGTTAAAAACTAGCCTAGAGCACCAGCACTACTGTTAAAAACTAGCCTAGAGCGCCATCTGCTGTTAAAACTAGCCTAGAGCGCCATCTACTGTTAAAAACTAGTCTAGAGCACCAGCTACGGTTAAAAACTAGCCTAGTGCACCATCCACTGTTAAAAACTAGCCTTGAGCACCATCTGCTGTTAAAAACTCACCTAGAGAACCGTCTGATGTTAAAAACTAAAGAATGATTCCTAATTAATGCAGCAATGTTTGCCTCAGTCCTATTGTATAAGATTAAAATCCACATGTGGCTCAGAACGGATACAAAAATTGGATCTTGTTTATTTTTGTGCGTTACATGTGTGCAACAATTCCAATCTAATGTTGTTGTTTTTGTGCCAATCTAAACACAAAGACCTGCAAACAACCGATGAACAAAATTTACACTGAACTGCAACCTCTGATTGGTTGGATTAAAACTGGATCCTCCAAAGAGAGACCCGAGGGCTGGAAAAATATAAACATGACTCCAAACATCAGCCCTTAAGAGAGGTGAATTCTGGCAAAGCATCTCCGTGCACCCTGCATGATCATGAGGGAACAGGCCCGCAGCCACCAGCACCTCTTGCCCAGCGGCTCGCGTGAGACTGACAGCGGCAGGTGCCTGCCTGCACGTCCCCACGCTACCTGTCAGCAAGTTTTATGAGCCAAGCATTATTTAACACGTTCTTCAGTAGCTAGGTCCCCAGATATCAATATTTTAGACATGTTTTTGTGAGCCTGCGGGCCGTCAGGGAGGCTGGGCATGAGTGGTTTGCAGAATAGAAGAGTTACAGCACATATTAGAGCATTCCTGCATGCTGGGAGGAAGTGAATTAGCAACAGTCGTGATGGTTTGGGTACTTATCAAGACTTCTGCACAAATATCAGTTTACTGGAGAAGTCACTTTACATGTGTAATTTGATTCAGTGAGTTGTTTTTAGAGACTCACCCTGAACATATTTGATTCAGTGAGTTGTTTACCTGGAGACTCACACTGAACATATTTGATTCAGTGAGTTGTTTACTGGAGACTCGCTCTGAACATATCGTTTGATTCAGTGATTTGTTTAGTGTAGACTCACTCTAAATGGATCATTTGATTCAGTGAGTTGTTTACTGGAGACTCAGTCTGAACATATCAATTGATTCAGTGAGGCTGTTTACCTGGAGACTTCACTCTGAATGGACCTTTAATTAATTACTGTATGCATTCAAAGTGAGTCTCAAGTAAACAACTCATGTACTAGAGACTCACTTTGATGCATACAGTAATTGATTCGGTGAGTTGTTTACTGGAGACTCATTCTGATAGATCATTTGGATCAGGAGTTGGTTAATTGGAGAATCACTCTGAACATATCATTTGATTCAGTGAGTTTGTTTAGTGGAGACTCACTCTAAATGGATCATTTGATTCAGTGAGTTGTTTACTGGAGACTCACTCCAAATTGATTGTTTGATTCGTGAGTTGTTCACTGGAGACTCACTCTGAACATATAATTTGATTCAGTGAGTTGTTTAGTTGAAGACTCACTGTAAATGGATCATATGATTAAGTGGAGTTGTTTACTGGAGACTCTCTCTGAACATATCATTGATTCAAGAGATGTTTACTGGAGATTCATTCTGAACATATCATTGATTCAGTGAGTTGTGTTACGGAGACTCGCTCTGAACATATCATTTGATTAATTGAGTTGTTAACTGGAGACTTACTCTGAACATATAATTTGATTCAGTGAGTTGTTTATGGAGACTCACTCTGAACATATTTGATTCAGTGAGTTGTTTACTGGAGACTCGCTCTGAAACATATCATTTGATTCATTGAGTTGTTAACTGGAGATTCATTCGAACATATCATTTGATTCATTGAGTTGTTAACTGGAGATTCATTCTGAACCTATCATATGATTCATTGAGTTGTTACTGGAGATTCACTCTGAAGTGGCTCAGTTGATTCACTGAGTTGTTTACTGGAGATTCATTCTGAACACATCATTTGATTCATTGAGTTGGTTTACGGAGATTCACTCTGAATGGCTCAGTTGATTCACTGAGTTGTTTACTGGAGATTCTTCTGAACATATATTGATTCAAATGATATCATTTGTCCAGTGCTGGACTCTGTGAACATGTAACATCCCTGACTTTTAATGTCACCTTAAACTGAACATGCAGCCTGAGCCAAGCATATTAATAATCTACAGCAGAGAGTGTGTCCAACATTCATGTTGCAAAGAAGCACAACAGAATTTCAGACACAAGCATTGCAAGAAAATGTGCACCTAAAAGCTGTGATGTGATGCAATGATTCAAAATGTGTGTACAGAGACTAACCATTGTGATTAGTGAAGTAAAGCAAGAACCAGTCAACAACCCTCAGGACTGCACTGTTCAGTGTTAAATACTATAGATATGGATAAAGACTGAACGATTAACCCTCCTGGGGAATCATTCAAACGTTTCCCAAGTTTATCAGAGCAGGACATTTTCATAGAATGTCCTATAATGGTCTTATTTCTTTTAGTTTGGCTGGAATAAAAATAATATCTGCTGAGGTCAATATTATTAACCCACTTAAGATATAAGTTATATATTGCCTAATTACCCTAGTTAAGCCTTTAAATGTCACTTTAAGCTGTATAGAAGTGTCTTGAAGATATCTAGTCTAATATTATTTACAGTCATCATGACAAAGAGAATATAAATCAGTTATTAGAGATGAGTTATTAAACTATTATGATAGGAAATGTGTTGAAATAATCTTCTCCTATTAAAGTCACTTGTAAATATTTGTAAAAGTGTTAGTGTGTCACAGGAGGGCTAATAATATTTGTCTTGAACTGTATGAAGATGAGAGTCTTTGACAGGCACAGACCTGCCGATGCGCAGCTGCAGTTAAACCTCTGCGTGACCTAAAGCTCAACATCTCCCTGACTCCAGATCAGTTAAAATCTGACGTTTACAAAACCCTGCCACAAACACAATATGCAAAAATAGTGTGTTTATATATACACACAGTTGAAACCCTCTGAATTGAAGATCCCCCCCCCCCCCCCTTTTTACCAATTTCTGTTTAACAGAGAGCATATTTCTTAAACACATTTATAATAATAGTTTTAATAACTCATCTCTAATTGATTTATTTTCTCTTTGTCATGATGACAGTAAATAATATTAGACTAGATATTCTTCAAGACACTAGTATACAGCTTAAAGTGACATTTAAAGGCTTAACTAGGTTAATTAGGGAACTAGGCAGGTTTAAGGGGCTAATAATATTGACCTTAAAATGCATCATAAAAATTTAAAAACTGCTTTTATTCTAGCCGAAATAAAACAAATAAGACTTTCTCCAGAAGAAAAATATTATCAGACATACTGTGAACATTTCCTTGCTTTGTTAAACATCGTTTGGGAAATATTTAAAAAGAAACAAATATATACATACAAATAAACTGTATATTTAAACTGTTTACTGACTATTAATCACCAATTAATCTAAAATTATCCCATTTAATCCAATTTAAAAGTTTGAACTTATATAATAAATGTTTACTGTGTTTATATATTTAAAAATACACATATTAATCAGGGGTCGCCACAGCGGAATGAACCACAACTTATCCAGCATATGTTTTACGCAGCGGATGCCCTTCCAGCCGCAACCCAGTACTGGGAACCCATACACACTCATTCACACACACACACTCATACACTACAGCCAATTTAGTTCATCAATTCCCCTATAGCACATGTCTTTGGGCTGTGGAAACCGGAGCACCTGGAGGAAATCCACACCAACACGGGGAGAACATGCAAACTCCACACAGAAACTCCAACTGACCCAGCCTGGACTCGAACTAGTGACCTTCTTGCTGTGAGGCGATTGTGCTACCCACTGTGCCACCGTGCCTCCCCATTTGACAAAATATGTACTATATATATACTATATATTCTAAATGATAAATCTAGATGTTCACACGTTTGTTTTCATGGCATTTTGTATTTATAGTTATGTAATAAACATAGGCAGAACACCCTAGTAAAACAACCATTTAGCAGCTGCATGCCCAAAATATAAATCTGTAGAAATTCAGAATATATTGTGTGTGTGTGTGTGTGTGTGTGTGTGTGTTGTGTACTGTGTATATTTATTATGCAACACACTAACAGCCACTTAGCAACTGTGTACCTAACTGTGCATACCTACCTAGCAACAAAATCATTGTGTGTATGTGTGTGTGTGTGCGTGTGTGTGTGTGTGTGTGTGTGTCATTCAGTAATGTGCTTTCCTGCAGGAACATTTCCCCTGATTTAATAAAGCACCGTGCCGGTGCCAGAATGGTCAATTATGAGATTTTCTGAGTAACTTCATTGTGCGTTTGATTTATTAAAGACATCATTTCAGTATCAACACGCAGAGGCTGAAGCTGGAAAATATTCCAGTCATTACAAACACAAGATCTGTCTTGCATGCTTCACTCAATTCACGCAAATTAACCATGTGTAAAAAAATGCGTTTGTATTTACATCAGATTTTATTAATTATTTTATTCAGTCCCTTTATTCATCAGGGGTCGCCACAGCGGAATGAACCGCCAACTATTCCAGCATATGTTTTACACAGCTGATGCCCTTCCAGCAGCAACCCAGTGCTGGGAAACACCCATACACACTCATTAGCACACACATTCATACACTACAGTCAATTTAGTTCTCCAATTCCCCTATAGCGCATGTGTTTGGACTGTGGGGGAAACCGGAGCACCCAGAGGAAACCCACGTCAACACGGGGAGAACATGCAAACTCCACACAGAAACGCCAACTGGTCCAGCCGGGGCTCAAACCATTGACCTTCTGCTGTGAGGCGGCAGTGCTAACCTCTGAGCCACCATGTCACCCTTCATGTCAAACTTTCACAGAAATAGCATCCCTATTCTGTCTGGCCCAGCTAATGTGTTCAGAAATAGCTTTTTTACCTTCATCTCCACGTCAACGCCCATAAATGATTAAATACACTGTATAATTAGACTTAATGTGGACTGTTTGGTGGCTGTACTTTGAATTCTGTAGAAGTCACTGTTAAAGATGCACAAAACAGTAGGTTTTGTGTGTGTGTGTGTGTGTGTGTGTTTTAAATCATATATACTCAGTGGTGGAAAGAGTACTGAATAATCAGACTCAAGTAAAAGTACCAGTACTTGCTTAAAAATGTAGTGCAAGTAGAGTAAAAGTATCTGTTGTCAATATTACTCAAAGTATGAGTAAAGAGTAGCCCTTTAAAAGTACTCAAGAGTAGTGAGTATCACGCTGTTAAAAGCTGATGTGTTACATGTGGATTTGTGGATGTGTGTAAACGTAACATTCTGTAGTGCATTTAGTGATTGCCAGAAGACGTTATGATTAGGTTAGATTTAGGTTGTGACATCAGGGACTAAAATTCAACGTCTAGCCAGCATCTTAGGACAATCTTATTTTGATATCCAATAATGACGTGATATTCGGTCGATTTTAGGTTGTTAGAAAGTAACCAAAATCCAACGTCGACCCAACATCGAAAATCAACATCATATTGATGTCAAATGCTGACATTTATTCGTCAGGTATGGCAACCAAAATCTAACGTCTGATAAATGTCAATAATGGGAACGTCCACACAACGTCAAGCTGTTACATCATTAGACATTGATATTTGTTGGTTTAGGTTAGACGTTGGACATTGACGTTGGCCTAGCTCGATTTTCATCTCCAAACAAAATGCAACATCCCCATGATGTTGAGGTACAACGTCAATCTGACGTCCTGTTGACATCTTGTGCCTGCTGGTTGTTTAAGGCCATTTTGGTCATCATACAGTAAACATCCGTCATCTTCTCATCAGTGACATGCATCTAAACCAGGGGTGTCCAAACTCGGTCCTGGAGGGCCGGTATCCAGCAGATTTTAGCTCCAACTTGCCTCAACACACCTGCACGGATGTTTCTGGAAAGACTAGTAAGTGCTTGATTAGCTAGCCCAGGTGTGTCTAATTGGGGTTGGAACTAAACTTTGCAGGACACCGGCCCTCCGGACCGAGCTTGGACATGCCTGATCTAAACAGTCTCTGAGTTAATGCATGTTAAGACTTTGGACATCTTCTTGGACTCTTTTAAGCTTCCAAACAGTTTGCTGCAATTATAAATCGCCCATGTCTTGAGGTAGTTCATTATGATGTGATTTACCTTCTGTGTGTGATCTGATTGGACTCGCAGGACAGATTTTTCTAACCCCCATAGACAAGAACAAAGTAGTGACTGCAGGTTGAAGGAAAGTAATAGAGTAAAAGTACCGATACCACACTAAAAATGTACTCAAGAGAAAATAAAAGTCACATTTCCAAAACTACTTAGTAAATTACAATTACTGAGACAAAACTACTCAATTTACACCATTATATACTACGTGTGCTTTCCATCCTCTTTTACAAAACGGTGAAATAAAAAGCAGTGTTGAGCAAACGTGAGCAAATGCGGGTTTGCAGATACAAGCAATTGGTGAAGTTTTGTTCCTCTCCGCTGTCGCCACTGGCTTGCATGATTCGGGATCTGTAGAGCTGCGCATCGATGGATTTGCTCTTCAGTGTTTGGACTTTCATTAGTGAAATTAAACCACACTGAACTAAACTGAACTTAATCTCTGACAACTGGACTGACAGTTTCAGTTCACTATAATCTTCTATATTCAGCTGCTTTGACACAATCCACATTGTAAAAGCACTATAGGAATAAAGATGAGTTGAACTGAATTGAATTGAACAAGCCTGACCTCTAGTGGTCACACAATGAACTCCAAACAAAGGCATCAGTTGCATTGTGTTTCATGCTCTCTTCTCATGCATATCTAAGCAGAATATCTGTATGTATATCTAAGCTTTTATATCTGAGCTAAAACACTGTACAGAAAGACTAGTCAAGCCGAAATGAATGAATAAATTCATATTTAGGTAAACAAGCTCAATGACACCTAAACCTTTATATACTGAGAAATAAGCAGTTGGATGTATCTCCAATAAGCATCTGATATAAGCAGCAGACTTAAATAAATCACACACTAGAAGTCCAGACTCACCTGAAAGTGCAGAATTATGGTCCATATTAATCCCAGTGTCAGCTTTGGGTTTCCATCTGTTATGTCGTCATTCCTGATGTTCACCAGTTTGACCTGGATAAATAATATGGTTATGTGGTTAAATACTGACAATAATGCAATCATGAATACATAATGCACAAGGCTCGACACTGAAAAATCTTGAGGAAAGTGGTTGCAAACCTTTTATATGGGATGAATTTAATCAAACTAATTAAATGTAGTCATGTTCAACTTCATTTGTTTGGTTAAATTCAGCCCATATCAATTGTTTGCAACAAACTGCAATGACTGTTTTTCATTAATTTGTTATGCTCCTGCAGGGAATACACAGAAATCACAGAGGTAAAATCAACGCTTTTTTTGGACTCTTTCCATAACACTTTGAGAGCTCATCGCCACTTTAGGATTCAACCGGTAACATTGGCCACATTTTAACTTACAGCATATTTACTACTATTTAATACTCAACTAAAGACTCTTAGCTTGTGCTAACTCCTTTTAACTGACATGCCATCATGTCATATGGAGCAAAATCTCTGAGGAATATTTCCAGTACCTTGTTGAATCTATGCCACAAAGGATTAAGAGAGTTCTGAATTCAAAATGAGGTCTAAACGGGCGCTAGTAAGGTGTACCTAATAAAGTGGCCAAATAAAATGAGTATGTCACTATTTATTTTTCTTTTTATTTCCTTATTTAATTCTTAAACTACACAAGATTTTGCAGATTATTTAAGATTGAATACCTTGTAAAATAGAGTTTTTAAGGGCCTTAAATGTCTCAACTTTTACCGCTTTTTAAGACCCTGCGGACACCCTGTGCTTTGTTCTAAAGTCAATGCCTACTGTAGTTCACATTAAAAACACATTTTCATTTCTTTAAATGAACTGAAATCTGAATTTGACTAACAAAACACATAAAAATGACATTATTATAGGCTATATTTTAGATGCACGCTCTTTCAATTGCTGCTTAATCACAAGGGCATGATTATTTGAGTTGATATTGAGTTGACTCTTTGAGTTGACTCTTCTTTATTATACTGCAACTCAGATGCATTTGTTTACTGGAATTAATCTATAATGCAATCAACTTCTAGATCATAAATAATTCCAAGAGCTATAAATCTATAACAAACAACATGCTGCTTATATCAGTGATGTAACAGAGTCAGTGTCTCACCACTAGAGGGCACCAGAGGACAGACTTTATCCTTAGGAACATGAAGAGTCTATTTATAATTTCTGACTCAAATAACCACATTTGAAGCATTGAGCATCTAGAAATAGTGACAAGCTGATCATTTTTATAGCTTATAAATGCAATACTGTATGCTTTTGCGTTCCACAAAAGGACAGCATCTTATCCATGACAAAAATACCATTATATAAGTTCACAACAATATAAAATAATTAATGTTATACCCTGTATTAATATTATACCCTGTAATTATTATACCCTGTATTAATATTATACCCTGTATTAATATTATACCCTGTACTAATATTATACCCTGTACTAATATTATACCCTGTACTAATATTATACCCTGTATTAATATTATACCCTGTATTAATATTATACCCTGTACTAATATTATACTCTTTATTATTATACCCTTATTAATATTATACCCTGTATTAATATTATACCCTGTATTAATATTATACCCTGTACTAATATTATACCCTGTACTAATATTATACCCTTTATTAATATTATACCCTGTACTAATATTATACCCTGTATTAATATTATACCCTGTACTAATATTATACCCTGTACTAATATTATACCCTTTATTAATATTATACCCTGTATTAATATTATACCCTTTATTAATATTATACCCTTTATTAATATTATACCCTGTATTATATTATACCCTTTATTAATATTACCCTGTATTAATATTATACCCTTTATTAATATTATACCCTGTATTAATATTATACCCTTTATTAATATTATACCCTGTATTAATATTATACCCTGTATTAATATTATACCCTTTATTAATATTATACCCTTTATTTATTATACCCTGTATTAATATTATACCCTTTATTATATTATACCCTGTACTAATATTATACCCTTTATTAATATTATACCCTGTATTAATATTATACCCTTTATTATATTATACCCTGTATTAATATTATACCCTTATTAATATTATACCCTTTATTAATATTATACCCTGTATTAATATTATACCCTTTATTAATTTATACCCTGTATTAATATTATACCCTTTATTAATATTATACCCTGTATTAATATTATACCCTTTATTAATATTATACCCTGTATTAATATTATACCCGTATTAATATTATACCCTTTATTAATATTATACCCTTTATTAATATTATACCCTGTATTAATATTAACCCTTTATTAATATTACCCTGTACTAATATTATACCCTTTATTAATATTATACCCTTTATTAATATTATACCCTTTATTAATATTATACCCTGTACTAATATTATACCCTTTATTAATATTATACCCTTTATTAATATTATACCCTGTATTAATATTATACCCTGTTTTAATATTATACCCTTTATTAATATTATACCCTGTATTAATATTATACCCTGTATTAATATTATACCCTGTACTAATATTATACCCTGTATTAATATTATACCCTGTATTAATATTATACCCTGTATTAATATTATACCCTGTATTGTATTAATTTATACCCTGAACTAATTATACCCTGTATTAATATTATACCCTGTATTAATATTATACCCTGTATTAATTTATACCCTTTATTAATATTATACCCTGTATTAATATTATACCCTGTACTAATATTACCCTGTACTAATATTATACCCTGTATTAATATTATACCCTGTATTAATATTATACCCTGTATTGTATTAATATTATACCCTGAACTAATATTATACCCTGTATTAATATTATACCCTGTATTAATATTATACCCTGTATGTATTAATATTATACCCTGACTAATATTATACCCTGTACTATTATACTCTGTATTAATTTATACCCTTTATTTTAATATTATTTATTATAAGAATAATCTTATAACAATAATCCTTCAGCTGTTCCACAAAATCTAATCACATTTATTCCTTTCTTCATTTATTAGCTTCAAACATCACTGAATATATTTATAGTGTATTCAAGTCATTACAAACGAGAGATCGTGCACCATTACATATATAGTAACATGTAAAGGGTTAAACAGACGACGATCTCAAATATTTCTGATTTCTGATGTCAAAGTCTTCTTCCTCCTCCGGTATCAGCTATCATCTTAAGCAGAACTGCTCATCTTTGTCGTTTAAAAGCATATTTAAAGATACAGCTCACCCAAATTGAAAACTACCTTATTTATTCTCCCTCTTTTGAACACAGAAGAAGATATTTGAAGAATGATGGTTGACTTGCATGGTAGGAATATTAAAAAATCCACTATTGAAGTCAATGGGTAACAGCAACTATCATTCTTCGAAATATCTTCCTTTGTGTTTAACAGAAAGAAATTCAGCAAGTGAAGGATTTTTTATTTTTAGGTAAACTACCCGTTAAAGGAGACCTATATTATGCCTGTTTTTACAAGATGTAAAATGCGTCTCTGATGTCTCTGGAGTGTTTGTGTGTGTGTGTGTGGAGTTTCAGCTCAAAATACCACACAGATAATGTTTTCTAACTCTCTGAGACTGACCCTTTTAGGCTTTGTGTGTGTGGTGTTTTGGTGACTGTCGCTTTAAAGAGATTGTGCTCTTTTCAAAAGAGGGCGGAGCTACAAATGCCTATACATCAGCATAGTGGCAAATTCAAAAACAAGACTGATGAGGGAGAGAAGGCACTAGTGGGCGGGGCTTTCCCCCTCTGATGACACGTACAAAGGGAGAGTGTCAATCAAAGTGTTTCTGCAGACTGTTTACATCAAGTCTGATTATAACACATACAATTAAACATGTTTACCATTAGAAGCAGGTTATATTAATACGCTCTAACCACACAAGTGTGTTTAAACCCCATATAAAAGTGATTTTTGCATAATAGGCCCTCTTTAAATGCATGAAATCCGATTATTTGTCTTACCTGGCGTCTTTTTAAGTAGTCGAGCGCGATCTGTACATTCTGGAGTCTGTGGAAGCGCATGCGGCCTTTCTCCCGCGGCTGTAAGGATGAGAGAGATGCAGACAAATAACATCAGTACAGATTCATCAGACAGAGAAGATCCTTCGACAGCAGGAACTCACCACACGGCCAGCAGAAACACACAGAGAAAAACATCTGCTGCGGGAGAGAGACTCACAGATGCATCTCAACTACTGTCTGACTATACCTTCACACAGCTCTGAGATCAGTTTGCAGGATGATGAAGAAGAAGAAGAACACAAAGCCAAACGCAGCGTCGGAGACACGGAGCAATAAAGCAGTGAGAGGACACATTATGCATGGGAATATATGCAAATTACATGAACAGTTTATTTCGGATTTCACAGATACAGTTGAAGTCAGAATTATTCGGCCTCCTGTGATTTATTTTCAAATATTTCCCAACAGATTTAGAAAATTTTCACAGTATTCCTATAATATTTTTTCTTCTGGAGAAAGTCTTATTTGTTTTATTTCAGCTAGAATGAAAGCAGTTTTTAAATTCTTTAAAGCCATTTTAAGGTCAATATATTAACCCCCTTCAGCAATATTAGTTTTGAATTAATGAACTAAATGACAGAATAAACCACTGTTACACAATGACCTGCCTAATTACCCTAACTTTACCCTAATTACCCTAGTGAAGCCTTTAAATGTCACTTTAAGCTGTATACTGGTGTCTTAAAGAATATCTAGTCAAATATTATTTAGTTATCATGGCTGAGATAAAAGAAATCAGTTATTAGAAATGAGTTATTAAAACTATTATGTTTTATTTCAGCCAAAATAAAGAAATAAGTCTTTACCCAGAATAAAAATGTATATATATTATAAGAAATACTATGAAATGTCCTTGATCTGTTGAGAAATATTTGAAAAAGAATAAATATTTTATAAAACAAATATTATAAGCATATATGAACACATATATAACATTATAGCTTATTATTTGAACATATATGTATATATTTGTTATTCTAATGCTTGAAATATATAACAAGCGTTTACATAGCATTTTCCTTTGGCTTAGTCCCTTATTTATCAACCTTCCTAATCTGCAACTGCCTCTCTGGCTATACCACTACCTGTACTCTCTCAAAAACAAAACCTTACATTACTAATCTTTGCTCCTTAGACTTTACACACTGAAACTCGCCTACAGCACTATACACTGCTGCTCTATTAGTTGTGTAAATTGCTTCCTTGTCCTCATTTGTAAGTCGCTTTGAATAAAGGCGTCTGCTAAATGACTAATGTAAATGTAAATCAAGGGTAGCCACTGCAGAATGAACCGCCAACTATTCCAGCATATGTTTTTACACAGTGGATGCCCTTCCAAACACACATTCACGCTCACATTTACACACTCATACACTATAGCCAATTTAGTTGATCAATTCCCCTATAGCGCATGTGTTGGACTTGTGGGGGAAACCAGAGCACCCGGAGGAAACCCACGCCAACATGGGGAGAACATGCAAACTCCACACAGAAATGCCAACTGGCCCAGCTGGGACTTAAACCAGACCTTTGTGCTGAGGCCACAATGCTAACCACTGAGCCACCGTGCTGCCCTATTTCCAATATACGTTGCATATATGACATTTTTTATCTGTGAAAGTCAAATATGAACCTGTATCTCAGTTATTTTGCATATATTGTCATGTATCAGATTTCTACTTGGAACAGATGGAGAAGAAGAAAAAAATCTCCACTTTCCTGCTCAGATGGAGCTCCTGGATGAGCATTTCTCTAAGTCACTCATTAAAAGTGTGTGCAGATTAACAGAGAAATGAACACTATTGAGCAGATGATGGATGACTTATGGAGGATCAGCTTCCACAAAACTCTTTCCCCGAGTGAGACTGGAAGTAAAGGACTGATGGGTGTTTATGCTGTTGTTGTTGTTTTTACAGAATAATGGGAGGAGTCAATCCAAATAACCAAAAGGGTTTCCATCACCATGTCACTTTGATTTAAAGGCACGTTTGCGAATTTGTGTATTCATTATGAGCATTATAGGACCCCATAAAACTAGCTGATGAACGCTAATGCTAATTTCGGTAACACAGAAAAAATGACTACTAAGCTAGCTAAAAGATGTCTTAAAACAATGTAAAAATGAATGTTAAAATAGCTTTGCGTTAGAACAGTTAGCGAGAGTGTGATCATAAACTGAGCTTGTCTGTTGACTATAGTGAGTGTATGGGTTAACCTGTTGATTAGTGAGCAGATGACTCACGTTTTGGACTACAGTGAGTAGATGAGTTCAAATGTTGAGTGAGTTGGTGAATGTTGTGATCACCAGCAGTGTTGCTCTTGCATGAGTTTTGCATGTTTACTAATTTTAATTGTTCACTAGTGAGTGGACGAGTTTACTTGTTTACTATTGAGTTTTACTTCATGACCAGTGAGTAGGCAAGTTAACCTGTTGAATGAGTTCACCTGTTTACTAATGAGTTTACTTGTTGACTAGTGAGTGACGAGTTCACTTGTTTACTATTGAGTTTTACTTTATGACCAGTGAGTAGGCAAGTTAACCTGTTTACTAATGATCTACTTGTTTTTAGTCATGTGAGTTTACAGGTTTACTAATGAGTTTACTTGTTTACTAGTGAGTGGATGAGTTTACATGTTTACTAATGAGTTTACTTGTTGACTAGTGAGTGGATGAGTTTACATGTTTCACTAATGAGTTTACTTGTTCATTAGTGAATGGATGAGTTTACATGTTTACTAATGAGCTTAGTTGATGACCAGCATGTAGGCAACTTCACCTGTTTAATAGGTTTACTTGTTGACTAGTGAGTGGACAAGTTCACTTGTTTACTAATGAGTTTTACTTCATGGCCAGTGAGCAGGCAAGTTAGCCTGTTTACTCATGACTTTACTTGTTCATCAGTGAATGGATGAGTTTATTGGTTTATTAATGAGTTTACCTGTTCATTAGTGGGGGGATGTGTTTACATGTTTACTAATGAGTTTACTTGTTGACTAGTGAGCGGATGAGTTTACCTGTGAACTAATGAGTTTACTTGTTCACTAGTGAGTGGATGAGTTTACCTGTTAACTAATGAGTTTACTTGTTGACTAGTGAGTGGATGAGTTTACCTGTTAACTAATGAGTTTACTTGTTGACTAGTGAGTGGATGAGTTTACCTGTTAACTAATGAGTTTACTTGTTGACTAGTGAGTGGATGAGTTTACCCGTTTACTAATGAGTTTACTTGTTGACTAGTGAGTGGATGAGTTTACCTGTTTACTAATGGGTTTACTTGTTGACTAGTGACTGGATGAGTTTACATGTTTACTAATGAGTTTACTTGTTGACTAGTGAGTGGATGAGTTTACCCGTTTACTAATGAGTTTACTTGTTGACTAGTGAGTGGATGAGTTTACCTGTTAACTAATGAGTTTACTTGTTGACTAGTGAGTGGATGAGTTTACCTGTGAACTAATGAGTTTACTTGTTGACTAGTTGAGTGGATGAGTTTACCTGTTAACTATGAGTTTCCTTGTTGACTAGTGAGCGGATGAGTTTACCTGTTAACTAATGAGTTTACTTGTTGACTAGTGAGTGGATGAGTTTACCTGTTAACTAATGAGTTTACTTGTTGACTAGTGAGTGGATGAGTTTACCTGTTAACTAATGAGTTTACTTGTTGACTAGTGAGTGGATGAGTTTACCTGTTAACTAATGAGTTTACTTGTTGACTAGTGAGTGGATGAGTTTACCTGTGAACTAATGAGTTTACTTGTTGACTAGTGAGTGGATGAGTTTACCTGTTAACTAATGAGTTTACTTGTTGACTAGTGAGCGGATGAGTTTACCCGTTTACTAATGAGTTTACTTGTTGACTAGTGAGTGGATGAGTTTACCCGTTTACTAATGAGTTTTACTTGTTGACTAGTGAGTGGATGAGTTTACATGTTTACTAATGAGTTTACTTGTTGACTAGTGACTGGATGAGTTTACCTGTTAACTAATGAGTTTACTTGTTGACTAGTGACTGGATGAGTTTACATGTTACTAATGAGTTTACTTGTTGACTAGTGAGTGGATGATTTACCTGTTAACTAATGAGTTTAACTGTTGACTAGTGAGGTGAGTTTACCTGTTAACTAATGAGTTTACTTGTTCACTAGTGAATGGATGAGTTTACCTGTTAACTAATGAGTTTACTTGTTGACTAGTGAGTGGATGAGTTTACCTGTTTACTAATGAGTTTACTTGTTGACTAGTGAGCGGATGAGTTTACCTGTTTACTAATGAGTTTACTTGTTGACTAGTGAGTGGATGAGTTTACCTGTTTACTAATGAGTTTACTTGTTGACTAGTGAGTGGATGAGTTTACCTGTTAACTAATGAGTTTACTTGTTGACTAGTGAGTGAATGAGTTTACTTGTTGACTAGTGAGTGGATGAGTTTACCCGTTTACTAATGAGTTTACTTGTTGACTAGTGAGTGGATGAGTTTACCCGTTTACTAATGAGTTTACTTGTTGACTAGTGAGTGGATGAGTTTACCCGTTTACTAATGAGTTTACTTGTTGACTAGTGAGTGGATGAGTTTACCTGTTAACTAATGAGTTTAACTGTTGACTAGTGAGTGGATGAGTTTACCTGTTAACTAATGAGTTTACTTGTTCACTAGTGAGTGGATGAGTTTACCTGTTAACTAATGAGTTTACTTGTTGACTTGTGAGTGGATGAGTTTACCTGTTAACTAATGAGTTTACTTGTTGACTAGTGACTGGATGAGTTTACCTGTTAACTAATGAGTTTACTTGTTGACTAGTGACTGGATGAGTTTACATGTTTACTAATGAGTTTACTTGTTGACTAGTGAGTGGATGAGTTTACATGTTTACTAATGAGTTTACTTGTTGACTAGTGAGTGGATGAGTTTACCTGTTAACTAATGAGTTTACTTGTTGACTAGTGACTGGATGAGTTTACATGTTTTACTAATGAGTTTACTTGTTGACTAGTGAGTGGATGAGTTTACATGTTTACTAATGAGTTTACTTGTTGACTAGTGAGTGGATGAGTTTACATGTTTACTAATGAGTTTACTTGTTGACTAGTGAGTGGATGAGTTTACATGTTTACTAATGAGTTTACTTGTTGACTAGTGAGCGGAGAGTTTCATGTTTACTAATGAGTTTACTTGTTGACTAGTGAGTGGATGAGTTTACCTGTTTACTAATGAGTTTACTTGTTGACTAGTGAGCGGATGATTTACCTGTTTACTAATGAGTTTCCTTGTTGACTAGTGAGCGGATGAGTTTACCTGTTTACTAATGAGTTTACTTGTTGACTAGTGAGTGGATGAGTTTACATGTTTACTAATGATTTACTTGTTGACTAGTGAGCGGATGAGTTTACCTGTTTACTAATGAGTTTACTTGTTGACTAGTGAGTGGATGAGTTTACATGTTTACTAATGAGTTTACTTGTTGACTAGTGAGCGGATGAGTTTACCTGTTTACTAATGAGTTTACTTGTTGACTAGTGAGCGGATGAGTTTACCTGTTTACTAATGAGTTCTTTTGACTAGTGAGCGGATGAGTTTACCTGTTTACTAATGAGTTTCCTTGTTGACTAGTGAGTGGATGAGTTTACAGTTTACTAATGATTTACTTGTTCACTAGTGAGTGGATGAGTTTACATGTTTACTAATGAGTTTACTTGTGACTAGTGAGTGATGAGTTTACATGTTTACTAAAGAGTTTACTTGTTGACTAGTGAGTGGATGAGTTTACCTGTTAACTAATGAGTTTACTTGTTGACTAGTGAGTGGATGAGTTTACATGTTTACTATGAGTTTACTTGTTGACTAGTGAGTGGATGAGTTTACATGTTTCACTAATGAGTTTACTTGTTCATTAGTGAATGGATGAGTTTACCTGTTAACTAATGAGTTTACTTGTTGACTAGTGAGTGATGAGTTTACATGTTTCACTAATGAGTTTACTTGTTCATTAGTGAAATGGATGAGTTTACATGTTTACTAATGAGCTTAGTTTGATGACCAGCATATAGGCAACTTCACCTGTTTAATAATGAGTTTACTTGTTCACTAGTGAGTAGGCAAGTTCACCTGTTAACTAATGAGTTTACTTGTTGACTAGTGAGTGCATGAGTTCAACTGCTTACTAATGAGTTTACTCTCATGACCAGTGAGTAGACAAGTTAACCTTTTTACCAATGAGTTTACTTGTTGACTAGTGAGTGGAAAGTTTACTTGTTTACTAATGAGTTTACTTCATGACCAGTGAGTAGGCAAGTTAGCCTGTTTACTAATGACTTTACTTGTTCACTAGTGAATGGATGAGTTTTGGTTTATTAATGAGTTTACCGTTCATTAGAGAGGGGATATTTACATGTTTACTAATGAGTTTACATGATCACCAATGAGTAGGCAAGTTAGCCTGTTTACTATGAGTTTACTTGTTGACTAGTGAGCGGATGAGTTTACCTGTTTACTAATGAGTTTCCTTGTTGACTAGTGAGTGGATGAGTTTACCTGTTTACTAATGAGTTTCCTTGTTGACTAGTGAGTGGATGAGTTTACCTGTTACTAATGAGTTTCCTTGTTGACTAGTGATGGATGAGTTTACCTGTTTACTAATGGTTTACTTGTTGACTAGTGAGTGGATGAGTTTACCTGTTAACTAATGAGTTTACTTGTTGACTAGTGAGTGGATGAGTTTACCTGTGAACTAATGAGTTTACTTCTTGACTAGTGAGTGGATGAGTTTACCTATTTACTAATGAGTTTCCTTGTTGACTAGTGAGTGGATGAGTTTACCTGTTTACTAATGGGTTTACTTCAATAATCTAAAGTTTAAAATAATAATAGATTCTGAAACCTAAGTTTTTTAAACCGTTAGGGGTGTTTTGTTTAATTTTATGGGGTTTTTAACACTCTCGAAGCAAAGCGGACTTAAATCAGGCCTTTAGTTCACAGTTCAAGCTTTTTATGTCTTGAGAAATGACCAAGCTGGCATTCTGGAGCACATCACAGCATCCCGCAGGGCGATATTTGCCAATCTAACCCATATGTTGGATGAATCCAACCTGGCTATCTGCTGAATTTTGCAAGGCTCAGTAAAGTCCTGCAGTCCACAGAGTTTGTCTCTCAGGTTAAGATCACAGCACGCTCTACATTAGTGGTGTTATTGAGGGGGCAGGAGGACCCGTGTCCACACATACCCCCTTATCCTCATCCCATCATCATCATCATGACGAAGGGCACGTCCATGCTTCTCAACCGCACATGCGTCAGCCGCACTCACCAACCGCAACGTCTTCAGTAAATCACGCTCCCTTGGCTTACAGCGGGAGCACAGAGAGAGACACACACATACAGACATACACACACAGACACAGAGACACATGAGAGATGGACAGAAGAAGAAGATGAGCGGGACAGAAGACAACCATGAGAGAAACGATGAGAACCATCTCAGAGCAGAGAGCGTTCTCACAGTAACTGTGCTGGGAGGGTCACTTGGATACAGTATATACAGCTCCAATCAGAAAAAGGTGGGACAGTATGAAAAAGTATGATTTACACATTTGCCTTTACTTGTATTTGATTGCAGACAGTGTGAACACAAATATTTCTGTTTTCTCTGCTCAGCTTCATTTCAGTTGTAAATATGCATCCTTTCCTTTCATTCAGACCTGCAACACACTCCAAAAACAGTTGTGACAGGAGCAGTTTAGGGCTCGTAATCAGGTAAACTGGTGAAAATAATGATGATGTGAACAACAGGTGATGTCAATTTTGCTGATTTGGTACAAAAGCAGCATCCAAGAAAGGTCTAGTCCTTTAGGAGCAAAGATGGGCTGAGGATCGCCAGTTTGTCAACAAATATGTGAGAAAATGATTTTAAATGTTTAAACATAATGTTCCTCAATAGTAGAGAGGCAGACATTTGGATATTTCAGCTCCAACAGTGCAGAACATCATTAAAAGATCGAGGAATCTGGAGGAACTTCAGTGCGTAAAGGACAAGAGCGCAAGCCTAAGCTGAACGACCATGATCTCCGATCCCTCAGGGGCGCTGCATCAAGAATCCTCATTCATCTATAAGCATATCACACATGGGCTCAGGAATACTGCGGCAAACCTTTGTCAAGTACCACAATAGGTAGTTACAACACAAATGCCAGTTAAAACTGTACTGTGCCAAAAAGGAAGCCCTATGTTAACAGTGTCCAGAAGCACCATCAACTTCCCTGGGCTCGTAGGTGTCTGGGATGGAGCATCACACAGTGGAAACGAGTACTGTGGTCAGATGAATAGTATTTCAGGTATTTATAGGAGAAACGGATGTTGTGGCTCTGGACCAAAGTAGAAAAGGATCATCCAGACTTTTACCAGCAACAAGTCGAAAAGCCACGTCATGGTATGGGGTTGGGTCAGTGCCCTTGCACTCTGTGATGCTCCATTAATGCTGAAAGTACACAGAGATAATGGAGCACAATATGCTATCTTCTATTCCAGACACGCTGCATATTTCAACAATGCAAAACCAATTCTGCACACATTACAGAGTCCTGCGGCGGAGGAAGAGGATACAGGTACTGACTGGCCTGCCCGCAGTCCTGACCTGTCTCCAATAAAGAATGTGTGGCGCATTTTGCTACAAAGACCCCGTACTGTTGCGCACATTAAGACTTGTTGCAGGAAGAATGGGACAATTTCACTGAAACTCTTCATCACTCGGTGTCTTCAGTCCCTAAATGTCTTTTAAGTGATGTGAGAAGGAATGGCAACATACAGAGTGGTAAATGCTTTACTGATACAACTTTACTTGAAATGTGTTGCAAGAACCAAAATTGAAATACGAGTTTATTTAAACACAAAAACACTACAAATCATGAGCAGCACATTAAATAATGTCTGTTGTATTGTCTGCAATAAAATACAAATCAAAGTACATTTAGAAATCACTGCTTTCTTTTTTTTTGCATTTTCCATCTGTCTCAACTTTTTCTGACTTGAGGTTGTATTTATCTTAAGGAACACTTTTTTTTTGCAAATATTTACATCCACTATGTTTAAATCAGAATAAGAGAATGAGAATTGAGCACTAGTGTGTAAATAAGCAAAGACAGCTTCACATGTTACTCTATTAGCACCATTAGCTGCTGTAAAGGCTCGTTCACACCAAGCACGATAACTATAAGATAATGATAAATACATCGTTGTGAATGTAAAACAACCGCAGAGTTCAGACCACGGCTATAATGATACAGAATAAATATCGATACGTTTTATTTTCCAGCTAATAAGATGAAATACTGTCAGTCAGAAGCCATTGAAATATAAAACGCATGTGCACTTTAAAGCTAAAGGCAATATTGTGGAGAAGCTCTGCTTGATGTTAAAGCCTCTTTTTAAAGATATTTAAAGATAATGATCATCTAGAAAACAATTTATTATACCATGGAAAGCAATGATTTTTTTATTATTTAAAACTATCCACCCTAGCAAACTGAAATATAAAATAACCTCAGGTGCGAGTATAGTTCCAGTGTCTTTGTGTTTCCACCTTTGAAATGCTGGGGAAAATAATTAGCGTTGTTTTATTCCACTACACTGTCATCAATAAATCCACTGATTAGATAGATTACACGAGCTGGATTCACTGGTCAGATGCGCTAGTAACACTGAGGACACCTGCTGGTTATAAGGAGAAATGCATGAAGTAAACTAAAAATAAACAGATCTTTATCGTTTGCTGGAGTGGACAAAAAATTCATTCATTCATTTCCCTTCGGCTTAATCCCTTATTTGGGGATTCCCAGTACTGGGAAACACCCATACACTCTCATTACACACACTAATACACTACAGCTAATTTACTTCATCAATTCTCCTATAGTACATGTGTTTGGACTGTGGGGAAACCGGAGCACTCGAAGGAAACCCACGCCAACACAGGGAGAACATGCAAACTCCACACAGAAACGCCAACTGGCCCAATCGGGGCTCAAACCAGCGATCTTCTTGCTGTGAGGCCACAGTGCTAACCACTGAGCCACCGTGTTGCAGACAACAGTAATTATTATTATATTTATAGATATCGTCTTTAATGTGAACGGGCCTTAAAGCATGAATGGACATTAAGTTTAGCAAAGCTGATCAGTGTGTGAGTGGACATTTAATCAGCCTGATGGATTAGCAACACACACACATACAAACGCACACACACACACACACACACACAGATGTGGACTGGTGTGGATGGTGAATCTACGAAGGCCCTTCATAATCAACCATGTGTTTCAGATATAAAAAAACATGAGCAGATACAGAGCAAAACTCACCAGAGTCTCGCCGGACAACACCTCCAGAAGGGAGATCAGGTTATGTCCATCCCGCAAATCCTCATACAGGTCATTCACGTGCTTTCGGACCTGCAACAAACAAAGGAGAGAAGCTTTTTTGTGACGCGTTCTTAGAGATACGGAATATTAAATGAGAAAACAGTGGGCGTGGCTTGTTTTATTCTACTGCGAGCTGATTGGATGTAGTAAAGTATGCAAAGATGGGAAAAGGGTTTGGGGAGAGTTATTACAACCTAAAAGACTCCTCCAGCTCACCATTTCTGTTTGCTGTCAAAACTGACATCTGTCATGTTCAAGAAACCAGTCTGAGATGATTGGCTTACATCATGTCCAGTTGGAACTATAGTTGATCAACAGTTGAGAATTCATTGCAAAATATTCCATAAGTGTAAAACTCATCATTTGCATGTATTTTAAAGGCATTGCAATATAGTTTAAATCCGGACACAAAATATACAACATTTGTAGCTTAATGAAGAAAATTTTGCTGAATTACTACAATGAAGACCATACAGTGTTATCTTTACATTTCATCATTCAATTCTGTACCTGATACCGTTTGACTCTCCTGAAAGTTTCTTTTACTTTTTTCTTTGCTTATTGCAATTATTCTTCCTTCAATTCGTTTATTATATTTAAACATGATCCACAGCCTTACAAATCACCCTGATCAATCTAATTCAAGATTTTACTAACAGAACCATTGAGCCATCTGATCAAAGTGTATTAATATCGCAAAATATAGCGCAGAAAAACTAATAGCGTAATGTCAGATTTTTGCATCGTCGTGCAGCCCTAAAAACCCAGTGGTCAGCATAAATGAGCATAAAACAGCCCTCACAGACCTTTCTTTTCAATTAATATATTTCTATTACATGCTTTACTATAATATATTTGGCATTACATTAGATTAGTCAGTACCAAAGACAAAACTGGACTAACTATAACTATATTCAGGCGAAATATGAATAAATTTTAATAACATAAAAAATGTATATTAAATTTAGTGGAAAATCTGTAATTTGGTGGATTTAATCTATTATCTTTCTATTCTTAAAGATGTTCAGTGACCAACACTTAATTTAATGAATATACTGATTTGTTTGATGCACCCAACAGTACTGTCTATATTCACTTAGAATGGACACAAATTCATTTTCAAAGAGATAATGAAATCATTGATATTTATTGTCTAATAATTTATATAAACCTGACAGATCTGAAATATTAGCCTTTCTTGCCTTCGAAACATGATATCATTTCAGTATGTTCATGAAAGCGTTACTCCTGATTTTTCCGATTCATTTCAGTGCATCCGTTAGATCTTGTGTTATAACGTGGATTTTTTTCTTTTTAGTCATATAAACCTTTTATTTACTATTAGACAACATTCATTTTATTATTATTCATTCATTCATTTTCCTTTAGCTTAGTCCCTTTATTCATTAGAGGTCGACACAGTGCCAAACCGCCAACTTATCCAGCATATGTTTTTATTCAGCGGATGCCCTTCCAGCTGCACACCCATACACACTCATTCACACACACACTCATACACTACGGCCAGTTTAGTTGATCAATTCCCCTACAGCACATGTGTTTGGACTGTTGGGGAAACCGGAGCACCTGGAGGAAACCCACACCAACACGGGGAAACATGCAAACTCCACACAGAAATGCCAACAGGCCTGGCCAGGGCTCGAACCAGCAACCTTCTTGCTGTGAGGCCACAGTGCTACCCACTGAGCCACCGTGCCGCATTAGACAACATATTGACTTTAATGCACTGGTGAATAGGTTTACACCTAAATTACATCATTTTCACAACACATAACTTTCAAACCAGTTTTAGGACTTTTTGTCTGTCAAACAATTCCCAGAAAGATATTTCATAACCCAAACATGTGATGTATTGATAAACAACAGAACAGCCCACAGAATCCCACTGTTTCCATTCCCTCACCTGGCTGTGGTCTGTTCAGCCAATCTCTAAAGAAATGATCAGTTTGGGACAGATTTATTTTGTTTGCCGTTATGTGCTGTTCTTTCTTCCAAGTGTACAGACACTTACATTCAGTAAATCATTGTACAATTCAGAAAATATCAAATCCAACAGTATTTACAATCACACAAAGGTTATCTTGCTAACAACCCAATTAATATAATTTTTATAACCTTAGAGTAAGGGAATTTATTTATTTATTTATTTATTTATTTATTTATTTATTTATTTATTTAATTTAATTTAATTTAATTTAATTTAATTATTTATTTATTTGTTTGTTTTTTGTTTATTTATTCATTTATTTTTTGTATTTATTATTTATTTGTTTATTTATTGTTAAAAACAATTTGATTTAGAGATGTGGCTAATTTGTTTTTGCCTATTTTTTTAATTTTTTTATTAACAGAAGCAAAAAATGTACTTGGGAGTATAGAAAATTTAGAGTATCTGTAACAGTATCATTTCTGCACTGTCTGGTACCATTTTAAAAGTGCTATTTTGGCACAGGTAGCATTTAAAACGTAAAAATTTGACACCAGTTTGTTTTAAAAGTATCGTTTTGGCACCGGTTCCATTTAAAATGTATAATTTAGGCACTAGTTCTGTTTTAAAATGTATTGTTTTCGCATCCCTCCTATTTTAAAAGTATCAATTTGTCATTGGTACTATTTTAAAAGAATCATTTTGGCCCCAGTAAAGTTTTAATACCATCGTTTTGGCACAGTTACCATTTTAAATGTATCAATTTGGCACCGCTACCTTTTTAGAAGCATTGTCTTGGCACCAGTATCATTTAAAAATATCAGTTTTGCATGGTACTGCACAATTTGGAAAGTATTATCTTGGCACCGGTATAATTTAAAATGTATAATTTTGGCACTAGTTCTGTTTTAAAATGTATCGTTTTGGCCCCCCTACCATTTCAAAGGTATCGAAATGGCACTGGTTCAGTTTTAAAAGTATCGCCAAGACACTATTGGTACCACTATTGCTAAAGTTTTTAAAGTTTAAAATGTATAATTTTGGCACCAGTTCCATTTTTAAAGTCTCGTTTTGGCACCGTTACTGTTTTAAAGTATTGTTTTGGCACCGCTACAGTTTTAAAGTCTCGTTTTGGCACCGTTACTGTTTTAAAAGTATTGTTTGGGGCACCGCTACACAGTTTTAAAAGTCTCGTTTTGGCACCGTTACTACTGTTTTAAAAGTATTGTTTTGGCACCGCTACAGTTTTAAAAGTCTCGTTTTGGGCACCGTTACTGTTTTAAAGTATTGTTTTGGCACCGCTACAGTTTTAAAAGTCTCGTTTTGGCACCGTTACTGTTTTAAAAAGCATTGTTTTGGCACCGCTACAGTTTTAAAGTCTCGTTTTGGCACCGTTACTGTTTTAAAAGTCTCGTTTTGGCACCGCTACAGTTTTAAAGTCTCGTTTTTGGCACCGTTACTGTTTTAAAAGTCCGTTTTGGGCACCGCTACAGTTTTAAAAGTCTCGTTTTGGCACCGTTACTGTTTTAAAAGTATTGTTTTGGCACCGCTACAGTTTTAAAAGTCTCGTTTTGGCACCGTTACTGTTTTAAAAGTATTGTTTTGGCACTGCAAACAGTTTTAAAAGTCTCGTTTTGGCACCGTTACTGTTTTAAAAGCATTGTTTTTGGCACCGCTAACAGTTTTAAAAGTCTCGTTTTGGCACCGTTACTGTTTTAAAAAGTCTCGTTTTGGCACCACTACCGTTTTAAAAGTCTCGTTTTGGGCACCGTTACTGTTTTAAAGCATTGTTTTGGCACCGCTACAGTTTTAAAAGTCTCGTTTTGGCACCGTTACTGTTTTAAAAGTATTGTTGTTGGCACCGCTACAGTTTTAAAAGTCTCGTTTTGGCACCGTTACTGTTTTAAAAGTCTCGTTTGGCACCACTACAGTTTTAAAAGTCTCGTTTTGGCACCGTTACTGTTTTAAAAGCATTGTTTTGGCACCGCTAACAGTTTTAAAAGTAATCTCGTTTTGGCACCGCTACAGTTTTAAAAGTCTCGTTTTTGGCACCGTTACTGTTTTTAAAAGTATTGTTTTTGGCACTGCTACAGTTTTAAAAGTCTCGTTTTTGGCACCGTTACTGTTTTAAAAAGCATTGTTTTGGCACCGCTACAGTTTTAAAAGTCTCGTTTTGGCCCAAGTACTGTTTAAAAGTCTCGTTTGTGGCACCGCTACAGTTTTAAAAGTCTCGTTTTGGGCACCGTTACTTGTTTTAAAAATCTCGTTTTGGCACCGCTACAGTTTTAAAAGTCTCGTTTTGGCACCGCTACAGTTTTAAAAGTCTCGTTTTGGCAACCGCTAACAGTTTTAAAAGTCCGTTTTGGCACCGTTACCTGTTTTAAAAGTATTGTTTGGCACTGCTACAGTTTTAAAAGTCTCGTTTTTTGCACCGTTACTGTTTTAAACAGCATTGTTTGGCACCGCTACATTTTAAAGTCTCGTTTTGGCACCGTTACTGTTTTAAAAGTCTCGTTTTGGCACCGCTACAGTTTTAAAAAGTCTCGTTTTGGCACCGTTACTGTTTTAAAAGTATTGTTTTTGGCACCGCTACAGTTTTAAAAGTCTCGTTTTGGCACCGTTACAGTTTTAAAAGCATTGTTTTGGCACGCTACAGTTTTAAAAGTCTCGTTTTGGCACCGTTACTGTTTTAAAAGTCTCGTTTTGGCACCACTACAGTTTTAAAAGTCCTCGTTTTGGCACCGTTAACTGTTTTAAAGTCCGTTTTGGCACCGCTACAGTTTTAAAGTCTCGTTTTGGCACCGTTACTGTTTTAAAAGTCTCGTTTTTGGCCCGCTACAGTTTTAAAAGTCTCGTTTTGGCACCGTTACTGTTTTAAATGTATCGTTTTGGCACTATAGTTCTGTTTTAAAAGTATCATTTTGGCACGTTGACATTTATTAAAGTTTTAAAACAATTGCTTTGGTGCCGTTACCATTATAAAAACGCTACCTTTTTATAAGCATTGTCTTGGCACCAGTATCATTTAAAAAATATCAGTTTTGCATGGTACTGAATGATTTGGAAAGTATATTTTGGGGCCGTTATTATTTAAAATGTATAATTTTGGCACCCTTTCAGTTTTAAAATGTAGTGTTTTGGCACCCCTACCCTTTCAAAGGTATCGAATTGGCACCGTACAGTTTTAAAAGTATCGCCAAGACACTATTGGTACCACTATTGGTACAGTTTTTTAAAGTATAATTTGGCACCAGTACTGTTTAAACTGTATTGTTTTGGCACCGTACCATTTTAAAAGTGTTTGTTATGTCACCAGTACCATTTTAATAGTAATAATTTTGGCACCATTACCATTTTTAAAAGTGGTCGTCTTGGCACCATTACAGTTTTAAAAGTATTGTTTTGACACTGGTACTATTTCAAAAGTATCATTTCGGCATCTGTACAGTTTTAAAAGTATAATTTTGGCATCTGTACCATTTTAAAAGTGTCGTTTTGGCACCAGTACAGTTTTAAAAGTATAATTTTGGCACCAGTACCATTTTAAAAGTATATTTTGGCACCAGTACACTTTTAAAAGTATTGTCTTGGCACAAGAACCCTTTTAAAAATATCCATTTGGCAGGGTACTGGGCACTGGGACACTTTTAAAAGTATCTTTTTTCCACTGGTGCAGTTTTAAAAGTATAATTTGGCTCCATTACTTTTTAAAATGTATTGTTTTGGCCGCGGTCCACGTTTTAAAGTATCAATTTGGCATGGTAATTTTTTAAAGTATCTATTTGGCACCGATATTGAAAACAAACAAACAATACCCATCCCCACTAATGTAGATGCAGACGTGCCCACTGACCGCTGCTGACCTCACATGACTTCACATGCTCAACGCATTTGCAGCTCTAAAATCAAACACCTTGAGCAAAAGCTAAGCCACGCCTGCTGGCTTAAGGAAACTCATTATATCACAATATATAGAAACTGCACCTTAACAATCATTTACAGCTTGATAGGTGTATAATGTGTGTACGTGCTGACAGTGAAGGAGAGGAATCTGCCGCTCGCTCACAGTGTAATTATAGCCGAGCACATGCTGTTTATACTGTGGGTGTGGAGAGACTGAGACAGTAAACCAAGACAAAAACACATGTCGCTTTCACAAAACCTTCGCCTTCAACAACCCAAAGCATATTCTGTTACTCATTAGTAGTTTCTGCTTGCTAACTGATCTATGCAGCTCATTTAAATAATGAAAACACTCATAGGTATAGCAGGAAATTATTATATTGCAATGCAAATAAAAGTTCAGCAATCATCTTCATGTGTAAATCAATTATTTTGTAAATTATTTTAATGAACCACCAACTTATCCAGTATATGTTTTACGCAGTGGTTGCTCTTCCAGCTGCAACCCAACCCTGGAAAACATCCATACACACTCATACACTACAGACAATTTAGCTTACCCAATTCACCTGTACCGCATGTCTTTGGACTGTGGGGGAAACCTACTGCGACATCGCGTCGCCCCTAATTTCTAATTTGAGTATGTAAATCCAATTCATATATTTATAATACAAGTTAATGTTTAGATTTTAAAGATATATGTTGCATGTGTATATGACTTATTTGCACATTTAAAGATTCATCAAAAAGAGATTATATATGAATATGATGATATATAGCCTACATTTATGAGGTCCAAGGAACATGTCCAGGCTTTGATAAATAGGCTACTATATGATAATACTTTACATTTAAGTACAGGCCGTTTTGGTTTACTTTTTAATTAGCTTTTAAAAGCACATTTTAATTTAAACGTTGATTATTTTGTTTGTTTTTTACCTGTAAGCACAGTGTACTGTTAAAGGGCACCTAGGTGAAAAATCTACTTTTCAAGCTGTTTGGACAGAATATGTGCATGTATGGTGTATAGACCGTCATATTGGGTGATATAAGCACACCCAGTGCTTTTTTTTTCAATTTAGCAACATAAAAAACGGTGGACCAATTGGATCAGTTTTCAGATCGACGCAACTTTACGTAGGAGAGCGGTCCCCCCGCCCACCAATATTGATTGACAGGCGCGTCATCATATCCTCAGTTTGTTGATTCACGTCCGCCATTTTCAGCGTGAGTCGAAGCGATATCACTAAAGGAACACGCTAGCTCTATTTTTAGATGCAAGGCTCACTGGGCTCAACACAAGATCAATATTCTCCACATGATCGCTCTAATCGGAATTATGGTTGTATCTTTAGGTAGGTTGCAAACATGTGTACTTCTCATTGAGTCTACCTTATACTTCAGCCGTTTGCATTTCTCGCGATCACAGAAGCTCCCTGTGATCTTAACTAGCATGAGTTTTACAATTCTAAACATAGGTTTCTATCAGGGTACACTCAAGTGGACGGCTGGGCGCCGCGGACCGCTGCAGAAACCTATGTTTAGAATTCAAAAATGCGTGGCGCGACGATTCGGGACGCTTCATGTTTCTGCCGCGCCACAGAGAGTGTCTGGTGTGCCGTGTCGAGGCTTCGAGCGGCGCATCCGGTGCCTCAGTCAAAGTTAATTCAGTGTGTGTGGTTATTAGTTTCTGTGTACAAGCTCGGCACTTGAAACTAGCACACAGTTGGCTGTAAAACTGTACAAAGACACAAATGATTTTGTACTCTCTGCTTGTTCTGTGTCCGAGTCGTACATGTATGACTGAATGATGATCCTCCACTCCTTCTCTCAGTCTGCCTGTCAGACTCTGTTGCAAACGCAGAGCGAGGGAGCTCATGGCCCCGCCCCCTTGTTACGTTGGCGGGAAGCCGAAACTAATTTACATGTGAAGTAACACACCCATAAATCAGCGAGCTGTGGACACGCCCCCAACATGACACTTTTTAACACATTATAATAAAACAATCTGAATTGTGTTTTAAACTGAACCTAAACTGACACACTCAGAACAACCATAATATTAATACATCATAAAAAAAGTAAACTATGGGCCCTTTAATGCTCAAACTATTTGTAATGTTTAAGTGCTGACAATAATAAATATTCTTAATAAAGAATTAATCTGCCACGTTTCTGAACTGGGCAGAGCTGTGTGCTTTAGGCCTACCATGCTACTGTACTTCAATACCGGTTAATAGGGTGGTACTTTTTTCTGAGGTGGTACTTGGTGAAAAAGAACAAACCACTGTTTACAATGACTTGCCTAATTACCCTAACTTACCCTAATTACCCTAGTGAAGCCTTAAATGTCACTTTAAAGCTGAATACTAGTGTCTTGAAGAGTATCTAGTCTAATATTCTGCTGTCATCATAGTGAAGAGAAAATAATCAGTATTATGTTTAGAAATGTGCTGAAAAAATCTGATTTCCATTAAACAGAAATTGGGGAATAAAATATACAATAATTCATGAAATATTAATATAATAATTCTGACTTCATCTGTATCACAGTTAAAGTGTGTATGATCTGCAGCACGTTATTGCTCGAGTAACTCACATGTATCATTGCATATAAAGAGCATCTCATATGTTGGCTGATGCGTTCTTATATTACCTCCTGGTGCTCAGCAGAAGCATGTTTAAGATCTCGCTGGACAATATCCAGAGTATGATGGGAAACTAAACCCCCCCGAGGACGTTTTGGCCCTCCTCCTTTGCTTCCGGTGCACTTGAGTGTCCCAAATAATCCTGGAATAACCCTCAATGTTATCCGATGGATCCTCGTTTCCTTTGAGTGTCTGCAGCATGTGCTCCACCGCTCCGAACTCACAGCCCTCCGCAACTGCCTGCGCAAAAGCTTCTTCTCCAAAACCCCGTCCTTAAAACTAATGCTTCTCTAGTGACTCCATGTAGATTAAACTCCGCCCGTAGATCTGATTTTATCCACTTGGTGAGCTCTTCTGCTGGTTTTACCTCTGAGAACTGGGACTTCTCCAACATAAACCCCATGGCTGATACTTAAACATCATCTTGCTCTGAGTTTGATATTTTGGGAATAAGCTGGGAATTGCTCTCACTTTGACACTGTCTGCATGGCTTCTCAAAGAGTCTGTGCCATTGATTTCTGTAGATTTCCTCTTCTTCCTCTTTTGGAAATATTTGCGTCCTCTGTGCTCCTTTGGTTCGGGGCTGATTGGAGCTTTTGTGGGATCGATGTAATATTCCTCTTTAGAGCCCCGAACACATCCACATGTGTTTCCCATTGGTCAGTGTTGGGTGTGATTAGTTACAGAGTAACTAATTACTGTAATTAAATACTTTCTGGTTAAAAAAAAAGTAAAATAAGGGATTAATTTCGTTTTTAGTTAGTATAACTACAGTTACTTATAATGTACTCGCATTACATGTAGATATATTTAACAGATCTGTATAATTCAGTTCAGAGATGCAGAGTAACTGTGAAGTAACTAGTTACTGTAATTAAATTACTTTTCTAATAAAACAGTAAAGGGATTACTTTTTATTTATAGGTAGTTTACTTATAGTTACTTAAAATGTTCTTGCCTTAAATACTGTAACTGTATAGTAACTAGTAATTAAATTACTGCTAAAAAAGTAATGTAATGGATTACTTTTAACTACAGTTACTGTAAATGTATACATATATTAAACAGTTCAGTATAAATCAATTCAGGGAAGCAGAGTAATTGAAAAGTAATTAGTAATTAGATTACTTTACAGCTAAAAAGTAATGTAAAGTAAAGGGATTACTCAACACAATCTCACGGCAATTCGTAACTTTTTGATTTAGTGGCTTATTCGTATGACTTTGTACGATCTAATTCGTACAATTTAGAACGATTTGCTCATCACCCAATGACGGTTGGGTTTAGGGGTGGGGTTAGGTGCCACGCCTCCTTTTTAATCGTACAAATTTTGTACGACAGAGCTCGTACGAATTCGTACGAATTAGCCACTAAACGGACAAAAAGTACAATACTAACGTTTCCCTCGTGAGATCAGGCTGGATTACTTCATACTTGTAGGTATTTTTATTAACAGTTACTTATAATGTACTTGAGTTAAATACTGTAGATATACTGTATAAATCAACTACAGAAGCAGAGTAACTGCAAAGTAACTAGTTTGTAATTAAATTACTTTTCTAATAAAAAAGTAAAGTAAGGGATTACTTTTCATTTTTAGAGTATAACAATGTAACAGAATTAAATTACTTTACTGCTAAAAAGTAACGTCGGATTACTTTTATTTTAATTACAGTTACTGTTAAAAAGTGTACATATATTAAACAGTTCAGTATAAATCAATTCAGGGAAGCAGAGTAATTGAAAAGTAATTAGTAATTAAAGTACTTTACAGCTAAAAAGTAAGTAAGGTACTTGTTTAATAACAGTTACTTGTAATGTACTTGAGTTAAATACTGTAGATATACTTAATAGAGCTGTATAAATCAATTCACAGAAGCAGAGTAACTGCAAAGTAACTAGTTACTGTAATTAAATTACTTTCTAATAAAAAAAGGAAAGTGAGGGATTACTTTTCAATTTTAGGTAGTTAATTACTAATACTTATGTATTTGCCTTAAATACTGTACATAAATTCAATATTTCTGTATGAATCAATTCAGGAAAGCAGAATAGCTGCAAAGAAAGTACTTACTGTAATTAAAATTATAGCTAAAAAGTCAAGTAAGGATTACTTTTAATTTTAGGTAGTTAAATCGCAGATACTTAATATACTTGCTTTAATACTGTACATATATTCACAGATCTGTATAACTCATTCATGGAAAGAGTTACTATAAAGTGACTAGTAGTTAGTTTAATTAATTACTTTTCTGCTAAAAAAATAGATTACTTTTCATTTTAGGTAGTTTTAATCACAGTTACTTATAATGTACTTGTGTTAAATATTGTATATATACATTCAAAGTTCCGTATAAATCAATTCAGGGAAGTAGAGTAACAATAAAGTGACTAGTACTGTAATTAAGTTACTTTTCTGCTAAGAAAAGTAATGTAAGGGATTACTTTTCCTTTATAGTCACTTATAATGTACTTGTGTTAAATATGTATATATACATTCAAAAGTTCTGTATAAAATTTGTTCAGGAAAGCAGAGTAACTGCAAAGTAAATGGTTACTGTAATAAGTTACTTTTCTGCTAAAAAGGGATTACTTTTCATTTTTAGGTAGTTTAATCACAGTTACTTATAATGTACTCGTCGTAAATACTGTGAATATGTTTAACAGATCTGTATAAATCAATTCAGGAAGTAAAGTAACTGTAAAGTTACTAGTTATCGTATTTACATTTATTTTTTTGCAAAAAAAAAAAAAGGTAATGTAAGGGATTACTTTTCACTCTTAGGTAGTTTAATCACAGTTACTTATTATGTACTTGTGTTAAATATTGTATATATATACATTCAAAAGTTCTGTATAAATCAATTCAGGGAAGTAGAGTAACAATAAAGTGACTAGTTACTGTAATTAAATTACTTTTCGGCTAAGAAAAGTAATGTAAGGGATTACTTTCCTTTATAGTCACTATAATGTACTTGTGTTAAATATTGTATATATACATTCAAAAGTTCTGTATAAATCAATTCAGGAAAGCAGAGTAACTGCAAAGTAACTGGTTAATGTGATTAAATTACTTTTCTGCTAAAAAGGGATTACTTTTCATTTTTAGGTAGTTTAATCACAGTTACTTATAATGTACTTGTCGTAAATACTGTGAATATGTTTAACAGATCTATACAAATCAATTCAGGGAAGTAAAGTAACTGTAAAGTTACTAGTTATCGTAATACATTTATTTTTTGCAAAAAAAAAGTAATGTAAGGGATTACTTTTCACTCTTAGGTAGTTTAATCACAGTTACTTATTATGTACTTGCCTTAAATACTGTACATACGGTCAAAAGTTTGTATATATATATTCAATCCAGGGAGGCAGAGGTATTAGAATACAGAGGTATTAGAGGTATTTCGTTGAATTTTTCAACAAAAAGGTTATATTCCTCAAGAAGACTGCACGTTTTAGCAAAAGAAAAATGGAGTGAGAGATTATTCTACAAATTCAGAGTAATTGTCTATTGATTTATTATTTAATTATATTGTTATTATAAGTTATTTAATTATATTGCTATTATTCAGCTATTTCGCATAACGACTGAATGAATGAAGAATGTTAAATTTTTCCAACAATTGCAATTTCAACAAGAATGAAATTGAACAGGACATTTGGTGTTGCTCATTTTCAATTTACACATATAATATTGAACATTTTAACCGTTACTCTTTTTTCAATAAAATTAAAAAGTCCTGCTTGACTCAAATTCATATGAGTCAATTATATTGAATTGGACTTTAAGTAGTATTCAAGTAATCGAATCACTTTCTGAGTAATGAAGTTACCTTTCAAACAAAGCAATTAGAAAAGTAATTTAAACACAGTTTTAAGGATGTAATTAGTGATTAATTACTTTTCTGAAGGAACTCACCCAACACCGCCCATGCTCAATCCTAGATCTAACAATAAGGCTGGCTATTAAAAATGATTCGAGCTAAATATTAGGTTTTTAATCCTAGGAAGTGCTGCAGAAGCCATCTTTCTCCATGCAAGTGTTCAGGAATGGAAGTGACGTCAGATAAAAGAGTCCAGAGCAGTATGGATGATGTGAATCCCTCTCCAAACACGCTTCTGTCTCCGGTATCGTGGGTAAACGCACAGCCCGGCCCTTTCTTCTCACGCTTTCTGCCAACACACTGAAGTCTCGCTGACCTTTGAATCGGCAGCCTTTGCCCTGATCCTCCAGAACAAACACAGCACGGATCGCGGCGACACACACTAATCCAGCTGTAGGAGAGCTGTGTGACGGCAGGGGAGACGTCACAGTCCCCATGTGATGTGTAAACACAGAGTCCGGCTGGTGTTGAGTTTCCAGAGACCCGTCCGGCTGAACACTCAAAGAAATGAATCATCATTATGGATGAGCCAGTGTTAGATTCTGATGGTATGATAACCTTGGGTAAAAATATCCCAGTAAAAAGCAAGCGATCGTTCCATATTTAACATTTCTATACAAAGAGGTCATGTTTTGATCATCGAGCTTGCGTCTCCGGTCTGTCGCGTTCGCGTGCGTATGAATGGAAGTCTATGGGGAGAAAAGTGCAGTGTGCTTTGCCTGTAGGTTCCAAACGAGCCTAAAGCACTCAATTAATTTGATCAGGTGTGTTTAATTAGGGTTGGAATTACACTGTGCAGAGTTGCGGCCCTCCAGGAATTCAGTTTGAGACCTGTGCAATAGATTAATTAATAAGAAGCATTTAAAACACATTGGATCTATTGATGATGTATTAAATAAACCTTGTTCTTATTTGTTTCATTTATGTTTAAATAACACATATTGATCACAAAGTTTATTAGTTCAATTACGCTAAAAGAACGTAATACAAATGGATGGAAATTTTAACACAAATCTTAATTGTTAGGCCTAAACCTTCTTGTTTTTTTGAGTGTATGAAGGACAGAGCGAGCAGTTTTCTGCTAACAGTGTGTGAACTCTGTGCTCAGCAAGATGAGCTGATTGAAGAGGACATGCCAAGCTGAAAAGCTCATGGCCTCTCATGTGGCCTTTAAAAATAACAGGACAACGTAGCTGGACAGTGTGTGAACCTGGACCTAAAAAAAAAAATTTAAAAAGACACGTGACAATTTTTTTATTGAAGAAAATGTATGTGTGTGTGTGTGTGTATATTTTATTTCATTTAAATATATATCTGCATGAAACAGAAGTTAGTCCTTTTTTCTGACATTGTTATGTACAGCCGACTGAAACGGTCCTGAAATGAGAAAAAAATTTAGGCCAGTGTTCGATTTTATCCTTTGGTGACCATTGCTGGAAGAACAAGATGACCTTAAATGATTGATAGCACTGCCCTAAATGAGTAATAGTCTACGCCCTAAATGACTGATTGCCCTGCCTTAAATGACTGCTAACCCTGCCCCAAAGGTCTGATACCCCCACCTTAAAGGAATGATGACCCCACCCTAAAGAACTTATAACCCCACGTAAAGGACTGATAGCCCCGCCCTAAATGACTGATAGCCCCGCCCTAAATGGCTGAAAGCCCTGCCTTAAATGACTGCTAACCCGACCCCAAAGGTCTGATAGCCCCACCTTAAAGGAATGATGACCCCACCCTAAAGAACTTATAACCCCACCGTAAAGGACTGATAGCCCCGCCCTAAATGGCTGAAAGCCCTGCCTTAAATGACTGCTAACCCTGCCCCAAAGGTCTGATACCCCCCACCTTAAAGGAATGATGATCCCACCCTAAAGATCTTATAACCCCACGTAAAGGACTGATAGCCCCACCCTAAATGACTGATAGCCCCGCCCTAAATGGCTGAAAGCCCTGCCTTAAATGACTGCTAACCGTGCCACAAAGGACTGATAGCCCCACCTTAAAGGAATAATGACCCCACCCTAAAGAACTTATAACACCACCGTAAAGGACTGATTGCCCCGCCCTAAATGACTGATAGCCCCGCCCTAAATGGCTGAAAGCCCTGCCTTAAATGACTGCTAACCCTGCCCCAAAGGACTGATAGCTCCACCTTAAAGGAAGGATGACCTCACCCTAAAGAACTTATAACCCCACCATCCACCATAAAGGACTAATAACCCCACCTTAAATGACTAATAGTCCCAACCTAATTGACTGATAGCCCCACCTTAAATGACTGATAGCCCCGCCCTAAAGGAATGATAGCCCTGCCCTAAAGAACGGATAGCCCCGCCTTAAATGACTGATAGCCCCGCCCAAAAGGGCTGATAGGCCTGCCCTAGATCACTGATAGCTCCGCCCTAAAGACATTCCATGTGGCCAGAGGTGAAGAAAAGCCCTTCTGAGGGTGGAGGGAAGGTTATAGGATGAAAACTAAACAGTTTTATTTGACTCCACAGAAAACCAAAACCTGCTGTTTGGTTCATTTGCATGTTTGCTCTATTGTATTTATCTATGCTTGTAATTAGTTGATCATATTCTATGCAGATGCTCCTTTTTTCCAACAGCGTACAGGCCTAAAGCTGGAAACACGGCAAACTCTGCTTTCACAGATGACAAAGCTTTCTGTTTGCTCTGTAATCTGACTCAAAACAAGAGCAAAGCTTTGAAAAGGATCAAGCCCTGCAGCTCTTTCAACAAACAGACATCACCAGCGGATATGGATATGAAAGGATATGAAAGTGAAGGTTATATAAACTCACTTAGAGGCATATTAAATCATCTCAGCTGTAAAATAAAATTAGCTTATACAGACAGTTACTAAACATTCATTTAAAGTTAATTAGTGTGTCTGCTGAGCTAAAAAATGACTGTTACTATTGTGCTAATCTGTTTTAGGGATCCAACACAAGATGTGATAATACATTTGTACATCTCAACTCCATAATATCCTGAATCACATTCATTTATTTTAAGATATATGGTCTGCAAAAGAGGAAATATCCAGTGAGCGGCAGTTCTGTGGGCGCAAATTCCTCGTTGATGCCAGAGGTCAGAGGAGAATGGCCAGACTGGTTCCAGCTGATAGAAAGGCAACAGTAACTCAAATAAGCACTCGTTACAACCGAGGTCTGCAGAAGAGCATCTCTGAACACACAACACGTCCAACCTTGAGGCGGATGGGCTACAGCAGCAGAAGACCACACCGGGTGCCGCTCCTGTCAGCTAAGAACAGGAAACTGAGGCTACAATTCACACAGGCTCACCAGAACTGGACAATAGAAGATTGGAGAAACGTTGCCTGGTCTGATGAGTCTCCATTTCTGCTGACACATTCGGATGCTCGGCTCAGAATTTGGCATCAACAACATGAAAGCATTGATCCATCCTGCCTTGTATCAGCGGTTCAGGCTGGTGGTGGTGATTAAATGGTGTGGGGGAGATTTTCTTGGCACGCTTTGGGCTCATTAGTACCAATTGAGCATCTTATCAACTCCACAGCCTGCCTGAGTATTGCTGCTGACCATGTCCATCCCTTTATGAGCAGTGTCTCCATCTTCTGATGGCTACTTCCAGCTGGATAACACACCATGTCATAAAGCAACAATCATCTGAGACTGGTTTCTTGAACATGACAATGAATTCACTGTACTCAAATGGCCTCCACAGTCACCAGAGCTCAATCCAATAGAGCACCCTTGAGATGTGCTGGATCTATGTTTGAATCTATTCCACAAAGGATTAAGGCAGTTCTGAAGGCAAAAAGGGTCCAACCTGGTACAAGTAAGGTGTACCTAATAAAGTGGCCGGTGAGTGTATGTCACCTATAATTGCGAGTACGCTTTCATTTTTGGGTGAACTATCGATGTAAGCATGCTTCTACTTAATGCAATTTTGTTTTCTCTAGTTCCACTTTAAAAATCGACAAACCAAAAAGTAGATATCAAACATCATGCTGCGTGTTGTTACTAGAGGCAGTGTTCATACACCCACAGTACACCCTTCATTCATGCACTTCAAAGCATATTTATCAGGCCAAAAGGACAAGTTACAGCTTCTAGAACAGCATAATGGTAATGATTCAGAGACAAACATCTTTGATCATTTGTTCAGACAGACGGTATTCAGATGCCAGCTGTGGATATTTTGTGTTTGAGGACTCTGAGATCCTCAAATCTTTATCTGCATTCACACTGTCAGTCTTCCTGCATGTGACCACATCAGATGTCTTCGGTGCATCTGTTTACGCTTCAGCTCATATCTGATGTCTGTGTTTACATTCATCTCCAAGCCCAAAAGGATTTAAGTCATTCAATGTGAGCGCAAATATGATATTTAGATATTTCATCCTTTATAAAGTATAACCAGCATACATTACTTAATTAAATGAAAAAACAAAAGCATTTTTTCAACTACTGCAATCATTAGCTGTGGACCAGACCTAGACGGCCAAAAACTTCAAGTTGAGCAGAAAATTTACATAAAGGTGAACAAAATCCTGCAAGAAAAACTAGAACAAAAACTAGCCTAGAGCGCCATCTGCTGTTAAAAACTAGCCTAGAGTGACACATGCTGTTAAAAACTAGCCTAGAGCGCCATCTGCTGTTAAAAACTAGCCTAGAGTGCCACATGCTGTTAAAAACTAGCCTAGAGCGCCATCTGCTGTTTAAAAACTAGCCTAGAGCACCATCTGCTGTTAAACACTAGCCTAGAGCGCCATCTGCTGTTAAAAACTAGTCTAGAGCACCGGCTACTGTTAAGAACAAGCCTAAAGCGCAATCTTCTGTTAAAAACTAGCCTAGAGCGCCATCTACTGTTAAAAACAAGCCTAGAGCACCGCTTGCTACTGTTAAAAACTAGTCTAGAGCACCAGCTACTGTTGAGAACAAGCCTAGAGCACCATCCACTGTTAAAATCTAGCCTAGAGAGACATTTACTGTTAAAAACTAGCCTAGAGCAACATCTGCTGTTAAAAACTAACCTAGAGCGCCATCTGCTGTTTAAAAATTAGCCTAGAGCGCCATCTGCTGTTAAAAACTAGCCTAGAACACCAGCTACTGTTTAAAACTAGCCTAGAGCACCATCTACTGTTAAAAACAAGCCTAGAGCACCATCTGCTGTTAAAAACTAGCCTAGAGCACCATCTACTGTTAAAAACTAGCCTAGAGCGCCATCTACTGTTAAAAACTAGCCTAGAGCGCCATCTACTGTTAAAAACAAGCCTAGAGCATCATCTGCTGTTAAAAACTAGCCTAGAGCGCCATCTGCTGTTAAAAACTAGCCTAGAGCGCCATCTACTGTTAAAAACTAGCCTCTAGCGCCATCTGTTGTTAAAAACTAGCCTAGAGCACCAGCTACTGTTAAAAACTAGCCTAGAGCGCCATCTGCTGTTAAAAACTAGCCTAGAGCGCCATCTACTGTTAAAAACTAGTCTAGAGCACCAGCTACGGTTAAAAACTAGCCTAGTGCACCATCCACTGTTAAAAACTAGCCTTGAGCACCATCTGCTGTTAAAAACTCACCTAGAGAACCGTCTGATGTTAAAAACTAAAGAAATGATTCCCTAATTAATGCAGCAATGTTTGCCTCAGTCCTATTGTATAAGATTAAAATCCACATGTGGCTCAGAACGGATACAAAAAATTGGATCTTGTTTGAATTTTTGTGCGTTTACATGTGTGCAACAAATTCCAATCTTAATGTTGTTGTTTTTTGTGCCAATCTAAACACAAAGACCTGCAAACAACCGATGAAAATTTACACTGAACTGCAACCTCTGATTGGTTGGATTTAAAACTGGATCCTTCCAAAGAAGAGACCCGAGGGCTGAAAAATATAAACATGACTCCAAACATCAGCCCTAAGAGAGTGAATTCTGGGCAAAGCATCTCCGTGCACCCTGCATGATCATGAGGGAACAGGCCCGCAGCCACCAGCACCTCTTGCCCAGCGGCTCGCGTGAGACTGACAGCGGCAGGTGCTCCTGCACGTCCCCACGCTACCTGTCAGCAAGTTTTATGAAGCCAAGCATTATTTAACACGTTCTTCAGCTATGCCCCAGATATCAATATTTTAGACATGTTTTTGTGAGCCATGCGGGCCGTCAGGGAGGCTGGGCATGAGTGGTTTGCAAGAATAAAGAGTTACAGCACATAGTTAGAGCATTCCTGCATGCTGGAGAAGTGAATTAGCAACAGTCGTGATGGTTTGGGTACTTATCAAGACTCTGCACAAATACAGTTTACTGGAGAATCACTTTACATGTGTAATTTGATTCAGTGAGTTGTTTTTAGAGACTCACCCTGAACATATTTGATTCAGTGAGTTGTTTACTGGAGACTCACACTGAACATATTTGATTCAGTGAGTTGTTTACTGGAGACTCGCTCTGAACATATCGTTTGATTCAGTGAGTTGTTTAGTGTAGACTCACTCTAAATGGATCATTTGATTCAGTGAGTTGTTTACTGGAGACTCATTCTGAACATATCAATTGATTCAGTGAGCTGTTTACTGGAGACTCACTCTGAATGGATCCTTTAATTTAATTACTGTATGCATTCAAAGTGAGTCTCAAGTAAACAACTCATTTACTAGAGACTCACTTTGAATGCATACAGTAATTTGATTCGGTGAGTTGTTTACTGGAGACTCATTCTGAATAGATCATTTGGATCAGTGAGTTGTTAATTGGAGAATCACTCTGAACATATCATTTGATTCAGTGAGTTGTTTAGTGGAGACTCACTCTAAATGGATCATTTGATTCAGTGAGTTGTTTACTGGAGACTCACTCCAAATTGATTGTTTGATTCAGTGAGTTGTTCACTGGAGACTCACTCTGAACATATAATTTGATTCAGTGAGTTGTTTAGTGAAGACTCACTGTAAATGGATCATATGATTAAGTGAGTTGTTTACTGGAGACTCTCTCTGAACATATCATTTGATTCAATGAGATGTTTACTGGAGATTCATTCTGAACATATCATTTGATTCAGTGAGTTGTTTACTGGAGACTCGCTCTGAACATATCATTTGATTAATTGAGTTGTTTACTGGAGACTTACTCTGAACATATAATTTGATTCAGTGAGTTGTTTAGTGGAGACTCACTCTGAACATATTTGATTCAGTGAGTTGTTTACTGGAGACTCGCTCTGAACATATCATTTGATTCATTGAGTTGTTAACTGGAGATTCATTCTGAACATATCATTTGATTCATTGAGTTGTTAACTGGAGATTCATTCTGAACATATCATATGATTCATTGAGTTGTTTACTGGAGATTCACTCTGAATGGCTCAGTTGATTCACTGAGTTGTTTACTGGAGATTCATTCTGAACACATCATTTGATTCATTGAGTTGTTTACTGGAGATTCACTCTGAATGGCTCAGTTGATTCACTGAGTTGTTTACTGGAGATTCATTCTGAACATATCATTTGATTCAAATGATATCATTTGTCCAGTGCTGGACTCTGTGACATGTAACATCCCTGACTTTTAATGTCACCTTAAACTGAACATGCAGCTGAGCCAAGCATATTAATAATCTACAGCAGAGAGTGTGTCCAACATTCATGTTTGCAAAGAAGCACAACAGAATTTCAGACACAGCATTGCAAGAAAATGTGCACCTAAAAGCTGTGATGTGATGCAATGATTCAAAATGGTGTGTACAGAGACTAACCATTGTGATTAGTGAAGTAAAGCAAGAACCAGTCAACAACCCTCAGGACTGCACTGTTCAGTGTTAAATACTATAGATATGGATAAAGACTGAACGATTAACCCTCCTGGGGAATCATTCAAACGTTTCCCAAGTTTATCAGAGCAGGGACATTTTCATAGAATGTCCTATAATGAGTCTTATTTCTTTTAGTTTGGCTGGAATAAAAATAAATATCTGCTGAGGTCAATATTATTAACCCACTTAAGATATTAAGTTATATATTGCCTAATTACCCTAGTTAAGCCTTTAAATGTCACTTTAAGCTGTATAGAAGTGTCTTGAAGAATATCTAGTCTAATATTATTTACAGTCATCATGACAAAGAGAATATAAATCAGTTATTAGAGATGAGTTATTAAACTATTATGATAGGAAATGTGTTGAAATAAATCTTCTCTCTATTAAAGTCACTTGTAAAATATTTGTAAAAGTGTTAGTGTGTCACAGGAGGGCTAATAATATTTGTCTTGAACTGTATGAAGATGAGAGTCTTTGACAGGCACAGACCTGCCGATGCGCAGCTGCAGTTAAACCTCTGCGTGACCTAAAGCTCAACATCTCCCTGACTCCAGATCAGTTAAAATCTGACGTTTACAAAACCCTGCCACAAACACAATATGCAAAAATATGTGTGTTATATATATACACACAGTTGAAACCCTCTGAATTGAAGATCCCCCCCCCCCCCCCCGTTTTTACCAATTTCTGTTTAACAGAGAGCATATTTCTTAAACACATTTATAATAATAGTTTTAATAACTCATCTCTAATTACTGATTTATTTTCTCTTTGTCATGATGACAGTAAATAATATTAGACTAGATATTCTTCAAGACACTAGTATACAGCTTAAAGTGACATTTAAAGGCTTAACTAGGTTAATTAGGGTAACTAGGCAGGTTTAAGGGGCTAATAATATTGACCTTAAAATGCATCATAAAAATTTAAAAACTGCTTTTATTCTAGCCGAAATAAAACAAATAAGACTTTCTCCAGAAGAAAAAATATTATCAGACATACTGTGAACATTTCCTTGCTTTGTTAAACATCGTTTGGGAAATATTTAAAAAAGAAACAAATATATACATACAAATAAACTGTATATTTAAACTGTTTACTGACTATTAATCACCAATTAATCTAAAATTATCCCATTTAATCCAATTTAAAAGTTTGAACTTATATAATAAATGTTTACTGTGTTTATATATTTAAAAATACACATATTAATCAGGGGTCGCCACAGCGGAATGAACCACCAACTTATCCAGCATATGTTTTACGCAGCGGATGCCCTTCCAGCCGCAACCCAGTACTGGGAAACACCCATACACACTCATTCACACACACACACTCATACACTACAGCCAATTTAGTTCATCAATTCCCCTATAGCACATGTCTTTGGGCTGTGGAAACCGGAGCACCTGGAGGAAATCCACACCAACACGGGGAGAACATGCAAACTCCACACAGAAACTCCAACTGACCCAGCCTGGACTCGAACTAGTGACCTTCTTGCTGTGAGGCGATTGTGCTACCCACTGTGCCACCGTGCCTCCCCATTTGACAAAATATGTACTATATATATACTATATATTCTAAATGATAAATCTAGATGTTCACACGTTTGTTTTCATGGCATTTTGTATTTATAGTTATGTAATAAACATAGGCAGAACACCCTAGTAAAACAACCATTTAGCAGCTGCATGCCCAAAATATAAATCTGTAGAAATTCAGAATATATGTGTGTGTGTGTGTGTGTGTGTGTGTGTGTGTGTGTACTGTGTATATTTATTATGCAACACACTAACAGCCACTTAGCAACTGTGTACCTAACTGTGCATACCTACCTAGCAACAAAATCATTGTGTGTATGTGTGTGTGTGTGCGTGTGTGTGTGTGTGTGTGTGTGTCATTCAGTAATGTGCTTTCCTGCAGGAACATTTCCCCTGATTTAATAAAGCACCGTGCCGTGTGCCAGAATGGTCAATTATGAGATTTTCTGAGTAACTTCATTGTGCGTTTGATTTATTAAAGACATCATTTCAGTATCAACACGCAGAGGCTGAAGCTGGAAAATATTCCAGTCATTACAAACACAAGATCTGTCTTGCATGCTTCACTCAATTCACGCAAATTAACCATGTGTAAAAAAATGCGTTTGTATTTACATCAGATTTTATTAATTATTTTATTCAGTCCCTTTATTCATCAGGGGTCGCCACAGCGGAATGAACCGCCAACTATTCCAGCATATGTTTTACACAGCTGATGCCCTTCCAGCAGCAACCCAGTGCTGGGAAACACCCATACACACTCATTAGCACACACATTCATACACTACAGTCAATTTAGTTCTCCAATTCCCCTATAGCGCATGTGTTTGGACTGTGGGGGAAACCGGAGCACCCAGAGGAAACCCACGTCAACACGGGGAGAACATGCAAACTCCACACAGAAACGCCAACTGGTCCAGCCGGGGCTCAAACCATTGACCTTCTTGCTGTGAGGCGGCAGTGCTAACCTCTGAGCCACCATGTCACCCTTCATGTCAAACTTCTGCACAGAAATAGCATCCCCAGATTCTGTCTGGCCCAGCTAATGTGTTCAGAAATAGCTTTTTTACCTTCATTCTCCACGTCAACGCCCATAAATGATTAAATACACTGTATAATTAGACTTAATGTGGACTGTTTGGTGGCTGTACTTTGAATTCTGTAGAAGTCACTGTTAAAGATGCACAAAAACAGTAGGTTTTGTGTGTGTGTGTGTGTGTGTGTGTGTTTTAAATCATATATACTCAGTGGTGGAAAGAGTACTGAATAATCAGACTCAAGTAAAAGTACCAGTACTTGCTTAAAAATGTAGTGCAAGTAGAGTAAAAGTATCTGTTGTCAATATTACTCAAAGTATGAGTAAAGAGTAGCCCTTTAAAAGTACTCAAGAGTAGTGAGTATCACGCTGTTAAAAGCTGATGTGTTTACATGTGGATTTGTGGATGTGTGTAAACGTAACATTCTGTAGTGCATTTAGTGATTGCCAGAAGACGTTATGATTAGGTTAGATTTAGGTTGTGACATCAGGGGACTAAAATTCAACGTCTAGCCAGCATCTTAGGACAATCTTATTTTGATATCCAATAATGACGTTGATATTCGGTCGATTTTAGGTTGTTAGAAAGTAACCAAAATCCAACGTCGACCCAACATCGAAAATCAACATCATATTGATGTCAAATGCTGACATTTATTCGTCAGGTATGGCAACCAAAATCTAACGTCTGATAAATGTCAATAATGGGAACGTCCACACAACGTCAAGCTGTTACATCATTAGACATTGATATTTGGTTGGTTTTAGGTTAGACGTTGGACATTGACGTTGGCCTAGCTCGATTTTCATCTCCAAACAAAATGCAACATCCCCATGATGTTGAGGTACAACGTCAATCTGACGTCCTGTTGACATCTTGTGCCTGCTGGTTGTTTAAGGCCATTTTGGTCATCATACAGTAAACATCCGTCATCTTCTCATCAGTGACATGCATCTAAACCAGGGGTGTCCAAACTCGGTCCTGGAGGGCCGGTATCCAGCAGATTTTAGCTCCAACTTGCCTCAACACACCTGCACGGATGTTTCTGGAAAGACTAGTAAGTGCTTGATTAGCTAGCCCAGGTGTGTCTAATTGGGGTTGGAACTAAACTTTGCAGGACACCGGCCCTCCGGGACCGAGCTTGGACATGCCTGATCTAAACAGTCTCTGAGTTAATGCATGTTAAGACTTTGGACATCTTCTTGGACTCTTTTAATGCTTCCAAACAGTTTGCTGCAATTATAAATCGCCCATGTCTTGAGGTAGTTCATTATGATGTGATTTACCTTCTGTGTGTGATCTGATTGGACTCGCAGGACAGATTTTTCTAACTCCCATAGACAAGAACAAAGTAGTGACTGCAGGTTGAAGGAAAGTAATAGAGTAAAAGTACCGATACCACACTAAAAATGTACTCAAGAGAAAATAAAAGTACACATTTCCAAAACTACTTAGTAAATTACAATTACTGAGACAAAACTACTCAATTTACACCATTATATATACTACGTGTGCTTTCCATCCTCTTTTACAAAACGGTGAAATAAAAAGCAGTGTTGAGCAAACGTGAGCAAATGCGGGTTTGCAGATACAAGCAATTGGTGAAGTTTTGTTCCTCTCCGCTGTCGCCACTGGCTTGCATGATTCGGGATCTGTAGAGCTGCGCATCGATGGATTTGCTCTTCAGTGTTTGGACTTTCATTAGTGAAAATTAAACCACACTGAACTAAACTGAACTTAATCTCTGACAACTGGACTGACAGTTTCAGTTCACTATAATCTTCTATATTCAGCTGCTTTGACACAATCCACATTGTAAAAGCACTATAGGAATAAAGATGAGTTGAACTGAATTGAATTGAACAAGCCTGACCTCTAGTGGTCACACAATGAACTCCAAACAAAGGCATCAGTTGCATTGTGTTTCATGCTCTCTTCTCATGCATATCTAAGCAGAATATCTGTATGTATATCTAAGCTTTTATATCTGAGCTAAAACACTGTACAGAAAGACTAGTCAAGCCGAAATGAATGAATAAATTCATATTTAGGTAAAACAAGCTCAATGACACCTAAACCTTTATATACTGAGAAATAAGCAGTTGGATGTATCTCCAATAAGCATCTGATATAAGCAGCAGACTTAAATAAATCACACACTAGAAGTCCAGACTCACCTGAAAGTGCAGAATTATGGTCCATATTAATCCCAGTGTCAGCTTTGGGTTTCCATCTGTTATGTCGTCATTCCTGATGTTCACCAGTTTGACCTGGATAAATAATATGGTTATGTGGTTAAATACTGACAAATAATGCAATCATGAATACATAATGCACAAGGCTCGACACTGAAAAATCTTGAGGAAAGTGGTTGCAAACCTTTTATATGGGATGAATTTAATCAAACTAATTAAATGTAGTCATGTTCAACTTCATTTGTTTGGTTAAATTCAGCCCATATCAATTGTTTGCAACAAACTGCAATGACTGTTTTTTCATTAATTTGTTATGCTCCTGCAGGGAATACACAGAAATCACAGAGGTAAAATCAACGCTTTTTTTTGGACTCTTTCCATACACTTTGAGAGCTCATCGCCACTTTAGGATTCAACCGGTAACATTGGCCACATTTTAACTTACAGCATATTTACTACTATTTAATACTCAACTAAAGACTCTTAGCTTGTGCTAACTCCTTTTAACATGACATGCCATCATGTCAATATGGAGCAAAATCTCTGAGGAATATTTCCAGTACCTTGTTGAATCTATGCCACAAAGGATTAAGAGAGTTCTGAATTCAAAATGAGGTCTAAACGGGCGCTAGTAAGGTGTACCTAATAAAGTGGCCAAATAAAATGAGTATGTCACTATTTATTTTTCTTTTTATTTCCTTATTTTAATTCTTAAACTACACAAGATTTTGCAGATTATTTAAGAATTGAATACCTTGTAAAATAGAGTTTTTAAGGGCCTTAAATGTCTCAACTTTTACCGCTTTTTAAGACCCTGCGGACACCCTGTGCTTTGTTCTAAAGTCAATGCCTACTGTAGTTCACATTAAAAACACATTTTCATTTCTTTAAATGAACTGAAATCTGAATTTGACTAACAAAACACATAAAATATGACATTATTATAGGCTATATTTTAGATGCACGCTCTTTCAATTGCTGCTTAATCACAAGGGCATGATTTATTTGAGTTGATATTGAGTTGACTCTTTGAGTTGACTCTTCTTTATTATACTGCAACTCAGATGCATTTGTTTACTGGAATTAATCTATAATGCAATCAACTTCTAGATCATAAATAATTCCAAGAGCTATAAATCTATAACAAACAACATGCTGCTTATATCAGTGATGTAACAGAGTCAGTGTCTCACCACTAGAGGGCACCAGAGGACAGACTTTATCCTTAGGAACATGAAGAGTCTATTTATAATTTCTGACTCAAATAACCACATTTGAAGCATTGAGCATCTAGAAATAGTGACAAGCTGATCATTTTTATAGCTTATAAATGCAATACTGTATGCTTTTGCGTTCCACAAAAGGACAGCATCTTATCCATGACAAAAAATACCATTATATAAGTTCACAACAATATTAAAATAATTAATGTTATACCCTGTATTAATATTATACCCTGTATTATTATTATACCCTGTATTAATATTATACCCTGTATTAATATTATACCCTGTACTAATATTATACCCTGTACTAATATTATACCCTGTACTAATATTATACCCTGTATTAATATTATACCCTGTATTAATATTATACCCTGTACTAATATTATACTCTTTATTATTATACCCTTTATTAATATTATACCCTGTATTAATATTATACCCTGTATTAATATTATACCCTGTACTAATATTATACCCTGTACTAATATTATACCCTTTATTAATATTATACCCTGTACTAATATTATACCCTGTATTAATATTATACCCTGTACTAATATTATACCCTGTACTAATATTATACCCTTTATTAATATTATACCCTGTATTAATATTATACCCTTTATTAATATTATACCCTTTATTAATATTATACCCTGTATTAATATTATACCCTTTATTAATATTATACCCTGTATTAATATTATACCCTTTATTAATATTATACCCTGTATTAATATTATACCCTTTATTAATATTATACCCTGTATTAATATTATACCCTGTATTAATATTATACCCTTTATTAATATTATACCCTTTATTAATATTATACCCTGTATTAATATTATACCCTTTATTAATATTATACCCTGTACTAATATTATACCCTTTATTAATATTATACCCTGTATTAATATTATACCCTTTATTAATATTATACCCTGTATTAATATTATACCCTTTATTAATATTATACCCTTTATTAATATTATACCCTGTATTAATATTATACCCTTTATTAATATTATACCCTGTATTAATATTATACCCTTTATTAATATTATACCCTGTATTAATATTATACCCTTTATTAATATTATACCCTGTATTAATATTATACCCTGTATTAATATTATACCCTTTATTAATATTATACCCTTTATTAATATTATACCCTGTATTAATATTATACCCTTTATTAATATTATACCCTGTACTAATATTATACCCTTTATTAATATTATACCCTTTATTAATATTATACCCTTTATTAATATTATACCCTGTACTAATATTATACCCTTTATTAATATTATACCCTTTATTAATATTATACCCTGTATTAATATTATACCCTGTTTTAATATTATACCCTTTATTAATATTATACCCTGTATTAATATTATACCCTGTATTAATATTATACCCTGTACTAATATTATACCCTGTATTAATATTATACCCTGTATTAATATTATACCCTGTATTAATATTATACCCTGTATTGTATTAATATTATACCCTGAACTAATATTATACCCTGTATTAATATTATACCCTGTATTAATATTATACCCTGTATTAATATTATACCCTTTATTAATATTATACCCTGTATTAATATTATACCCTGTACTAATATTATACCCTGTACTAATATTATACCCTGTATTAATATTATACCCTGTATTAATATTATACCCTGTATTGTATTAATATTATACCCTGAACTAATATTATACCCTGTATTAATATTATACCCTGTATTAATATTATACCCTGTATTGTATTAATATTATACCCTGAACTAATATTATACCCTGTACTATTATACTCTGTATTAATATTATACCCTTTATTTTAATATTATTTATTATAAGAATAATCTTATAACAATAATCCTTCAGCTGTTCCACAAAATCTAATCACATTTATTCCTTTCTTCATTTATTAGCTTCAAACATCACTGAAATATATTTATAGTGTATTCAAGTCATTACAAACGAGAGATCGTGCACCATTATACATATATAGTAACATGTAAAGGGTGTTAAACAGACGACGATCTCAAATATTTCTGATTTCTGATGTCAAAGTCTTCTTCCTCCTCCGGTATCAGCTATCATCTTAAGCAGAACTGCTCATCTTTGTCGTTTAAAAGCATATTTAAAGATACAGCTCACCCAAATTGAAAACTACCTTATTTATTCTCCCTCTTTTGAACACAGAAGAAGATATTTTGAAGAATGATGGTTGACTTGCATGGTAGGAATATTAAAAAAAATCCACTATTGAAGTCAATGGGTAACAGCAACTATCATTCTTCGAAATATCTTCCTTTGTGTTTAACAGAAAGAAATTCAGCAAGTGAAGGATTTTTTATTTTTAGGTAAACTACCCCGTTAAAGGAGACCTATATTATGCCTGTTTTTACAAGATGTAAAATGCGTCTCTGATGTCTCTGGAGTGTGTGTGTGTGTGTGTGTGGAGTTTCAGCTCAAAATACCACACAGATAATGTTTTCTAACTCTCTGAGACTGACCCTTTTAGGCTTTGTGTGTGTGGTGTTTTGGTGACTGTCGCTTTAAAGAGATTGTGCTCTTTTCAAAAGAGGGCGGAGCTACAAATGCCTATACATCAGCATAGTGGCAAATTCAAAAACAAGACTGATGAGGGAGAGAAGGCACTAGTGGGCGGGGCTTTCCCCCTCTGATGACACGTACAAAGGGAGAGTGTCAATCAAAGTGTTTCTGCAGACTGTTTACATCAAGTCTGATTATAACACATACAATTAATACATGTTTACCATTAGAAGCAGGTTATATTAATACGCTCTAACCACACAAGTGTGTTTAAACCCCATATAAAAGTGATTTTTGCATAATAGGCCCTCTTTAAATGCATGAAATCCGATTATTTGTCTTACCTGGCGTCTTTTTAAGTAGTCGAGCGCGATCTGTACATTCTGGAGTCTGTGGAAGCGCATGCGGCCTTTCTCCCGCGGCTGTAAGGATGAGAGAGATGCAGACAAATAAATCATCAGTACAGATTCATCAGACAGAGAAGATCCTTCGACAGCAGGAACTCACCACACGGCCAGCAGAAACACACAGAGAAAAACATCTGCTGCGGGAGAGAGACTCACAGATGCATCTCAACTACTGTCTGACTATACCTTCACACAGCTCTGAGATCAGTTTGCAGGATGATGAAGAAGAAGAAGAACACAAAGCCAAACGCAGCGTCGGAGACACGGAGCAATAAAGCAGTGAGAGGACACATTATGCATGGGAATATATGCAAATTACATGAACAGTTTATTTCGGATTTCACAGATACAGTTGAAGTCAGAATTATTCGGCCTCCTGTGATTTATTTTTCAAATATTTCCCAACAGATTTAGAAAATTTTCACAGTATTCCTATAATATTTTTTCTTCTGGAGAAAGTCTTATTTGTTTTATTTCAGCTAGAATGAAAGCAGTTTTTAAATTCTTTAAAGCCATTTTAAGGTCAATATTATTAACCCCCTTCAGCAATATTAGTTTTGAATTAATGAACTAAATTGACAGAATAAACCACTGTTACACAATGACCTGCCTAATTACCCTAACTTTACCCTAATTACCCTAGTGAAGCCTTTAAATGTCACTTTAAGCTGTATACTGGTGTCTTAAAGAATATCTAGTCAAATATTATTTAGTTATCATGGCTAAGATAAAAGAAATCAGTTATTAGAAATGAGTTATTAAAACTATTATGTTTTATTTCAGCCAAAATAAAAGAAATAAGTCTTTACCCAGAATAAAAATGTATATATATTATAAGAAATACTATGAAAATGTCCTTGATCTGTTGAGAAATATTGAAAAAGAATAAATATTTTATAAAAACAAATATTATAAGCATATATGAACACATATATAACATTATAGCTTATATATTTGAACATATATGTATATATTTGTTATTCTAATGCTTGAAAATATATATACAAGCGTTTACATAGCATTTTCCTTTGGCTTAGTCCCTTATTTATCAACCTTCCTAATCTGCAACTGCCTCTCTGGCTATACCACTACCTGTACTCTCTCAAAAACAAAACCTTACATTACTAATGCTTTGCTCCTTAGACTTTACACACCTGAAACTCGCCTACAGCACTTATACACTGCTGCTCTATTAGTTGTGTAAATTGCTTCCTTGTCCTCATTTGTAAGTCGCTTTGAATAAAGGCGTCTGCTAAATGACTAAATGTAAATGTAAATCAAGGGTAGCCACTGCAGAATGAACCGCCAACTATTCCAGCATATGTTTTACACAGTGGATGCCCTTCCAAACACACATTCACGCTCACATTTACACACTCATACACTATAGCCAATTTAGTTGATCAATTCCCCTATAGCGCATGTGTTTGGACTTGTGGGGGAAACCAGAGCACCCGGAGGAAACCCACGCCAACATGGGGAGAACATGCAAACTCCACACAGAAATGCCAACTGGCCCAGCTGGGACTTAAACCAGTGACCTTTGTGCTGAGGCCACAATGCTAACCACTGAGCCACCGTGCTGCCCTATTTCCAAATATACGTTGCATATATGACATTTTTTATCTGTGAAAGTCAAATATGAACCTGTATCTCAGTTATTTTGCATATATTGTCATGTATCAGATTTCTACTTGGAACAGATGGAGAAGAAGAAGAAAAAATCTCCACTTTCCTGCTCAGATGGAGCTCCTGGATGAGCATTTCTCTAAGTCACTCATTAAAAGTGTGTGCAGATTAACAGAGAAATGAACACTATTGAGCAGATGATGGATGACTTATGGAGGATCAGCTTCCACAAAACTCTTTCCCCGAGTGAGACTGGAAGTAAAGGACTGATGGGTGTTTATGCTGTTGTTGTTGTTTTTACAGAATAATGGGAGGAGTCAATCCAAATAACCAAAAGAGGTTTCCATCACCATGTCACTTTGATTTAAAGGCACGTTTGCGAATTTGTGTATTCATTATGAGCATTATAGGACCCCATAAAACTAGCTGATGAACGCTAATGCTAATTTCGGTAACACAGAAAAAATGACTACTAAGCTAGCTAAAAGATGTCTTAAAACAATGTAAAAATGAATGTTAAAATAGCTTTGCGTTAGAACAGTTAGCGAGAGTGTGATCATAAACTGAGCTTGTCTGTTGACTATAGTGAGTGTATGGGTTAACCTGTTGATTAGTGAGCAGATGACTCACGTTTGGACTACAGTGAGTAGATGAGTTCAAATGTTGAGTGAGTTGGTGAATGTTGTGATCACCAGCAGTGTTGCTCTTGCATGAGTTTGCATGTTTACTAATGAGTTTAATTGTTCACTAGTGAGTGGACGAGTTTACTTGTTTACTATTGAGTTTTACTTCATGACCAGTGAGTAGGCAAGTTAACCTGTTGAATGAGTTCACCTGTTTACTAATGAGTTTACTTGTTGACTAGTGAGTGAACGAGTTCACTTGTTTACTATTGAGTTTTACTTTATGACCAGTGAGTAGGCAAGTTAACCTGTTTACTAATGAGTCTACTTGTTCATTTAGTCAATGGATGAGTTTACAGGTTTACTAATGAGTTTACTTGTTTACTAGTGAGTGGATGAGTTTACATGTTTACTAATGAGTTTACTTGTTGACTAGTGAGTGGATGAGTTTACATGTTTCACTAATGAGTTTACTTGTTCATTAGTGAATGGATGAGTTTACATGTTTACTAATGAGCTTAGTTGATGACCAGCATGTAGGCAACTTCACCTGTTTAATAATGAGTTTACTTGTTGACTAGTGAGTGGACAAGTTCACTTGTTTACTAATGAGTTTTACTTCATGGCCAGTGAGCAGGCAAGTTAGCCTGTTTACTCATGACTTTACTTGTTCATCAGTGAATGGATGAGTTTATTGGTTTATTAATGAGTTTACCTGTTCATTAGTGGGGGGATGTGTTTACATGTTTACTAATGAGTTTACTTGTTGACTAGTGAGCGGATGAGTTTACCTGTGAACTAATGAGTTTACTTGTTCACTAGTGAGTGGATGAGTTTACCTGTGAACTAATGAGTTTACTTGTTGACTAGTGAGTGGATGAGTTTACCTGTTAACTAATGAGTTTACTTGTTGACTAGTGAGTGGATGAGTTTACCTGTTAACTAATGAGTTTACTTGTTGACTAGTGAGTGGATGAGTTTACCCGTTTACTAATGAGTTTACTTGTTGACTAGTGAGTGGATGAGTTTACCTGTTTACTAATGGGTTTACTTGTTGACTAGTGACTGGATGAGTTTACATGTTTACTAATGAGTTTACTTGTTGACTAGTGAGTGGATGAGTTTACCCGTTTACTAATGAGTTTACTTGTTGACTAGTGAGTGGATGAGTTTACCTGTTAACTAATGAGTTTACTTGTTGACTAGTGAGTGGATGAGTTTACCTGTGAACTAATGAGTTTACTTGTTGACTAGTGAGTGGATGAGTTTACCTGTTAACTAATGAGTTTCCTTGTTGACTAGTGAGCGGATGAGTTTACCTGTTAACTAATGAGTTTACTTGTTGACTAGTGAGTGGATGAGTTTACCTGTTAACTAATGAGTTTACTTGTTGACTAGTGAGTGGATGAGTTTACCTGTTAACTAATGAGTTTACTTGTTGACTAGTGAGTGGATGAGTTTACCTGTTAACTAATGAGTTTACTTGTTGACTAGTGAGTGGATGAGTTTACCTGTGAACTAATGAGTTTACTTGTTGACTAGTGAGTGGATGAGTTTACCTGTTAACTAATGAGTTTACTTGTTGACTAGTGAGCGGATGAGTTTACCCGTTTACTAATGAGTTTACTTGTTGACTAGTGAGTGGATGAGTTTACCCGTTTACTAATGAGTTTACTTGTTGACTAGTGAGTGGATGAGTTTACATGTTTACTAATGAGTTTACTTGTTGACTAGTGACTGGATGAGTTTACCTGTTAACTAATGAGTTTACTTGTTGACTAGTGACTGGATGAGTTTACATGTTTACTAATGAGTTTACTTGTTGACTAGTGAGTGGATGAGTTTACCTGTTAACTAATGAGTTTAACTGTTGACTAGTGAGTGGATGAGTTTACCTGTTAACTAATGAGTTTACTTGTTCACTAGTGAGTGGATGAGTTTACCTGTTAACTAATGAGTTTACTTGTTGACTAGTGAGTGGATGAGTTTACCTGTTAACTAATGAGTTTACTTGTTGACTAGTGAGCGGATGAGTTTACCTGTTTACTAATGAGTTTACTTGTTGACTAGTGAGTGGATGAGTTTACATGTTTACTAATGAGTTTACTTGTTGACTAGTGAGTGGATGAGTTTACCTGTTAACTAATGAGTTTACTTGTTGACTAGTGAGTGGATGAGTTTACCTGTTAACTAATGAGTTTACTTGTTGACTAGTGAGTGGATGAGTTTACCCGTTTACTAATGAGTTTACTTGTTGACTAGTGAGTGGATGAGTTTACCCGTTTACTAATGAGTTTACTTGTTGACTAGTGAGTGGATGAGTTTACCCGTTTACTAATGAGTTTACTTGTTGACTAGTGAGTGGATGAGTTTACCTGTTAACTAATGAGTTTAACTGTTGACTAGTGAGTGGATGAGTTTACCTGTTAACTAATGAGTTTACTTGTTCACTAGTGAGTGGATGAGTTTACCTGTTAACTAATGAGTTTACTTGTTGACTTGTGAGTGGATGAGTTTACCTGTTAACTAATGAGTTTACTTGTTGACTAGTGACTGGATGAGTTTACCTGTTAACTAATGAGTTTACTTGTTGACTAGTGACTGGATGAGTTTACATGTTTACTAATGAGTTTACTTGTTGACTAGTGAGTGGATGAGTTTACATGTTTACTAATGAGTTTACTTGTTGACTAGTGAGTGGATGAGTTTACCTGTTAACTAATGAGTTTACTTGTTGACTAGTGACTGGATGAGTTTACATGTTTACTAATGAGTTTACTTGTTGACTAGTGAGTGGATGAGTTTACATGTTTACTAATGAGTTTACTTGTTGACTAGTGAGTGGATGAGTTTACATGTTTACTAATGAGTTTACTTGTTGACTAGTGAGTGGATGAGTTTACCTGTTTACTAATGAGTTTACTTGTTGACTAGTGAGCGGATGAGTTTACATGTTTACTAATGAGTTTACTTGTTGACTAGTGAGTGGATGAGTTTACCTGTTTACTAATGAGTTTACTTGTTGACTAGTGAGCGGATGAGTTTACCTGTTTACTAATGAGTTTCCTTGTTGACTAGTGAGCGGATGAGTTTACCTGTTTACTAATGAGTTTACTTGTTGACTAGTGAGTGGATGAGTTTACATGTTTACTAATGAGTTTACTTGTTGACTAGTGAGCGGATGAGTTTACCTGTTTACTAATGAGTTTACTTGTTGACTAGTGAGTGGATGAGTTTACATGTTTACTAATGAGTTTACTTGTTGACTAGTGAGCGGATGAGTTTACCTGTTTACTAATGAGTTTACTTGTTGACTAGTGAGCGGATGAGTTTACCTGTTTACTAATGAGTTTACTTGTTGACTAGTGAGCGGATGAGTTTACCTGTTTACTAATGAGTTTCCTTGTTGACTAGTGAGTGGATGAGTTTACAGGTTTACTAATGAGTTTACTTGTTCACTAGTGAGTGGATGAGTTTACATGTTTACTAATGAGTTTACTTGTTGACTAGTGAGTGGATGAGTTTACATGTTTACTAAAGAGTTTACTTGTTGACTAGTGAGTGGATGAGTTTACCTGTTAACTAATGAGTTTACTTGTTGACTAGTGAGTGGATGAGTTTACATGTTTACTAATGAGTTTACTTGTTGACTAGTGAGTGGATGAGTTTACATGTTTCACTAATGAGTTTACTTGTTCATTAGTGAATGGATGAGTTTACCTGTTAACTAATGAGTTTACTTGTTGACTAGTGAGTGGATGAGTTTACATGTTTCACTAATGAGTTTACTTGTTCATTAGTGAATGGATGAGTTTACATGTTTACTAATGAGCTTAGTTGATGACCAGCATATAGGCAACTTCACCTGTTTAATAATGAGTTTACTTGTTCACTAGTGAGTAGGCAAGTTCACCTGTTAACTAATGAGTTTACTTGTTGACTAGTGAGTGCATGAGTTCAACTGCTTACTAATGAGTTTACTCCATGACCAGTGAGTAGACAAGTTAACCTTTTTACCAATGAGTTTACTTGTTGACTAGTGAGTGGAAAAGTTTACTTGTTTACTAATGAGTTTTACTTCATGACCAGTGAGTAGGCAAGTTAGCCTGTTTACTAATGACTTTACTTGTTCACTAGTGAATGGATGAGTTTATTGGTTTATTAATGAGTTTACCTGTTCATTAGAGAGGGGATATGTTTACATGTTTACTAATGAGTTTACATGATCACCAATGAGTAGGCAAGTTAGCCTGTTTACTTATGAGTTTACTTGTTGACTAGTGAGCGGATGAGTTTACCTGTTTACTAATGAGTTTCCTTGTTGACTAGTGAGTGGATGAGTTTACCTGTTTACTAATGAGTTTCCTTGTTGACTAGTGAGTGGATGAGTTTACCTGTTTACTAATGAGTTTCCTTGTTGACTAGTGAGTGGATGAGTTTACCTGTTTACTAATGGGTTTACTTGTTGACTAGTGAGTGGATGAGTTTACCTGTTAACTAATGAGTTTACTTGTTGACTAGTGAGTGGATGAGTTTACCTGTGAACTAATGAGTTTACTTCTTGACTAGTGAGTGGATGAGTTTACCTATTTACTAATGAGTTTCCTTGTTGACTAGTGAGTGGATGAGTTTACCTGTTTACTAATGGGTTTACTTCAATAATCTAAAGTTTAAAATAATAATAGATTCTGAAACCTAAGTTTTTTAAACCGTTAGGGGTGTTTTATGTTTAATTTTATGGGGTTTTTAACACTCTCGAAGCAAAGCGGACTTAAATCAGGCCTTTAGTTCACAGTTCAAGCTTTTTATGTCTTGAGAAATGACCAAGCTGGCATTCTGGAGCACATCACAGCATCCCGCAGGGCGATATTTGCCAATCTAACCCATATGTTGGATGAATCCAACCTGGCTATCTGCTGAATTTTGCAAGGCTCAGTAAAGTCCTGCAGTCCACAGAGTTTGTCTCTCAGGTTAAGATCACAGCACGCTCTACATTAGTGGTGTTATTGAGGGGGCAGGAGGACCCGTGTCCACACATACCCCCTTATCCTCATCCTCATCATCATCATCATGACGAAGGGCACGTCCATGCTTCTCAACCGCACATGCGTCAGCCGCACTCACCAACCGCAACGTCTTCAGTAAATCACGCTCCCTTGGCTTACAGCGGGAGCACAGAGAGAGACACACACATACAGACATACACACACAGACACAGAGACACATGAGAGATGGACAGAAGAAGAAGATGAGCGGGACAGAAGACAACCATGAGAAGAAACGATGAGAACCATCTCAGAGCAGAGAGCGTTCTCACAGTAACTGGTGCTGGGAGGGTCACTTGGATACAGTATATACAGCTCCAAATCAGAAAAAGGTGGGACAGTATGAAAAAGTATGATTTACACATTTGCCTTTACTTGTATTTGATTGCAGACAGTGTGAACACAAAATATTTCATGTTTTCTCTGCTCAGCTTCATTTCAGTTGTAAATATGCATCCTTTCTTGTCATTCAGACCTGCAACACACTCCAAAAACAGTTGTGACAGGAGCAGTTTAGGGCTCGTAATCAGGTAAACTGGTGAAATAATGATGATGTGAACAACAGGTGATGTCAACAGGTGACTGATTTGGTACAAAAGCAGCATCCAAGAAAGGTCTAGTCCTTTAGGAGCAAAGATGGGCTGAGGATCGCCAGTTTGTCAACAAATATGTGAGAAAATGATTTTAAATGTTTAAACATAATGTTCCTCAATAGTAGAGAGGCAGACATTTGGATATTTCAGCTCCAACAGTGCAGAACATTATTAAAAGACTCGAGGAATCTGGAGGAACTTCAGTGCGTAAAGGACAAGAGCGCAAGCCTAAGCTGAACGACCATGATCTCCGATCCCTCAGGGGGCGCTGCATCAAGAATCCTCATTCATCTATAAGCAATATCACCACATGGGCTCAGGAATACTGCGGCAAACCTTTGTCAAGTACCACAATAGGTAGTTACATTCACAAATGCCAGTTAAAACTGTACTGTGCCAAAAAGGAAGCCCTATGTTAACAGTGTCCAGAAGCACTATTAACTTCCCTGGGCTCGTAGGTGTCTGGGATGGAGCATCACACAGTGGAAACGAGTACTGTGGTCAGATGAATAAGTATTTCAGGTATTTATTAGGAGAAACGGATGTTGTGAGCTCTGGACCAAAGTAGAAAAGGATCATCCAGACTTTTACCAGCAACAAGTCGAAAAGCCACGGTCATGGTATGGGGTTGGGTCAGTGCCCTTGCACTTCTGTGATGCTCCATTAATGCTGAAAGTACACAGAGATAATGGAGCACAATATGCTATCTTCTATTCCAGACACGCCCATGCATATTTCAACAATGCAAAACCAAATTCTGCACACATTACAGAGTCCTGCGGCGGAGGAAGAGGATACAGGTACTTGACTGGCCTGCCCGCAGTCCTGACCTGTCTCCAATAAAGAATGTGTGGCGCATTTTGCTACAAAGACCCCGTACTGTTGCGCACATTAAGACTTGTTTGCAGGAAGAATGGGACAACATTTCACCTGAAACTCTTCATCACTCGGTGTCTTCAGTCCCTAAATGTCTTTTAAGTGATGTGAGAAGGAATGGCAACATTACAGAGTGGTAAATGCTTTACTGATACAACTTTACTTGAAATGTGTTGCAAGAACCAAAATTGAAATATGAGTTTATTTAAACACAAAAACACTACAAATCATGAGCAGCACATTAAATAATGTCTGTTGTATTGTCTGCAATAAAATACAAATCAAAGTACATTTAGAAATCACTGCTTTCTTTTTTTATTTGCATTTTCCATACTGTCTCAGCTTTTTCTGACTTGAGGTTGTATTTATCTTAAGGAACACTTTTTTTTTGCAAATATTTACATCCACTATGTTTAAATCAGAATAAGAGAATGAGAATTGAGCACTAGTGTGTAAATAAGCAAAGACAGCTTCACATGTTACTCTATTAGCACCATTAGCTGCTGTAAAGGCTCGTTCACACCAAGCACGATAACTATAAAGATAATGATAAATACATCGTTGTGAATGTAAAACAACCGCAGAGTTCAGACCACGGCTATAATGATACAGAATAAATATCGATACGTTTTATTTTCCAGCTAATAATTGATGAAATACTGTCAGTCAGAAGCCATTGAAATATAAAACGCATGTGCACTTTAAAGCTAAAGGCAATATTGTGGAGAAGCTCTGCTTGATGTTAAAGCCTCTTTTTAAAGATATTTAAAGATAATGATCATCTAGAAAACAATTTATTATACCATGGAAAGCAATGATTTTTTTATTATTTAAAACTATCCACCCTAGCAAACTGAAATATAAAAATAACCTCAGGTGCGAGTATAGTTCCAGTGTCTTTGTGTTTCCACCTTTGAAAATGCTGGGGAAAATAATTAGCGTTGTTTTTATTCCACTACACTGTCATCAATAAATCCACTGATTAGATAGATTACACGAGCTGGATTCACTGGTCAGATGCGCTAGTAACACTGAGGACACCTGCTGGTTATAAGGAGAAATGCATGAAGTAAACTAAAAATAAACAGATCTTTATCGTTTGCTGGAGTGGACAAAAATATTCATTCATTCATTTCCCTTCGGCTTAATCCCTTATTTGGGGATTCCCAGTACTGGGAAACACCCATACACTCTCATTAACACACACTAATACACTACAGCTAATTTACTTCATCAATTCTCCTATAGTACATGTGTTTGGACTGTGGGGGAAACCGGAGCACTCGAAGGAAACCCACGCCAACACAGGGAGAACATGCAAACTCCACACAGAAACGCCAACTGGCCCAATCGGGGCTCAAACCAGCGATCTTCTTGCTGTGAGGCCACAGTGCTAACCACTGAGCCACCGTGTTGCAGACAACAGTATAGTTATTATTATATTTATAGATATCGTCTTTAATGTGAACGGGCCTTAAAGCATGAATGGACATTAAGTTTAGCAAAGCTGATCAGTGTGTGAGTGGACATTTAATCAGCCTGATGGATTAGCAACACACACACATACAAACGCACACACACACACACACACACACACACAGATGTGGACTGGTGTGGATGGTGAATCTACGAAGGCCCTTCATAATCAACCATGTGTTTCAGATATAAAAAAACATGAGCAGATACAGAGCAAAACTCACCAGAGTCTCGCCGGACAACACCTCCAGAAGGGAGATCAGGTTATGTCCATCCCGCAAATCCTCATACAGGTCATTCACGTGCTTTCGGACCTGCAACAAACAAAGGAGAGAAGCTTTTATTGTGACGCGGTTCTTAGAGATACGGAATATTAAATGAGAAAACAGTGGGCGTGGCTTGTTTTATTCTACTGCGAGCTGATTGGATGTAGTAAAGTATGCAAAGATGGGGAAAAGGGTTTGGGGAGAGTTATTACAACCTAAAAGACTCCTCCAGCTCACCATTTCTGTTTGCTGTCAAAACTGACATCTGTCATGTTCAAGAAACCAGTCTGAGATGATTGGCGCTTTATGACATGGTGCGTTATCCTGCTGGAAGTAGCCATCAGAAGATGGAGACACTGTGCTCATAAAGGGATGGACATGGTCAGCAACAATACTCAGGTAGGCTGTGGTGTTGACACGATGCTCAATTGGTACTAATGGACCCAAAGTGTGCCAAGAAAATCTCCCCCACACCATTACACGACAACCACCAGCCTGAACCGCTGATACAAGGCAGGATGGATCCATGCTTTCATGTTGTTGACGCCAAATTCTAACCCGACCATCCGAATGTGTCAGCAGAAATGGAGACTCATCAGACCAGGCAACGTTTCTCCAATCTTCTATTGTCCAGTTTTGGTGAGCCTGTGTGAATTGTAGCCTCAGTTTCCTGTTCTTAGCTGACAGGAGTGGCACCCGGTGTGGTCTTCTGCTGCTGTAGCCCATCCGCCTCAAGGTTGGACGTGTTGTGTTTTTAGAGATGCTCTTCTGCAGACCTCGGTTGTAACGAGTGCTTATTTGAGTTACTGTTGCCTTTCTATCAGCTGGAACCAGTCTGGCCATTCTCCTCTGACCTCTGGCATCAACAAGGCATTTGCGCCCACAGAACTGCCGCTCACTGGATATTTCCTCTTTTTCTGACCATTCTCTGCAAACCCTAGAGATGGTTGTGCGTGAAAATCCCAGTAGATCAGCAGTTTCTGAAATACTCAGACCAGCCAGTCTGGCACCAACAACCATGCCACGTTCAAAGTCACTTAAATCCCCTTTCTTCCCCATTCTGATGCTCGCTTTGATCGTCTTGATCATGTCTACATGCCTAAATGCATTGAGTTGCTGCCATGTGATTGGCTGATTAGACATTTGCGTTAACGAGCAGTTGGACAGGTGTACCTAATAAAGTGGCAGGTGAGTGTATTAATTCAATAGTATAGTTAGAATCACTATAGTTTTACTATAAATTATTACAGTATTGTTATTTTCATCTATTTCACATCACTGCTAAAGAATTTATGACACCTGAGTCACACCGTATATTATCTTAAAGGGCTTGCACAGGATCCATTCATTAACTATCAATTCCAGCAATGAATGACACTTGGCATGGCAATGAGATAAGACACTCCCAGCACTGTGGTTTTACCCTTCATAAGACAAAAAGCCCAGACGCACCCTTTCACATGACGGAGACACAATCACACCCTCAGCAGGCCTGTTTAAACACATCAGCACCAAACCAGCTCATATCTGCACTTCAGATATGATATTCACTTTATGGATGGGTGTAGAGCAGGTTACCATGCTGTAATGGTCCAACAACACATTACTGTAATCTGAAACATTCTTGGTCTGGTTTCTACAAGCCACGCCTTCTCAAAAGCTCGAGTGCTCTGATTGGCCAGCTGAGCTAGTGTATTTTGATTGGACAACTGTAATGACCATCAACATAGTTGCCAGCTTTTAAAGATAAAGTCTAGAAGGGAGACATCTGCGGCCGGAAATGAACAACAATTATTTATGTTATTACATTAATACAATTACCGTACAACAATTCTCACTGTTTTTACATCACTGTGAGGGTTAATAAATGTTAATAAAATACAATTTATGGGTAATTTAATAAGTAATATGAATAATATTCTATATAATTACTGTTTTTATAGTACTGTGATCGTCAGGTTTAGGTTTAGGTTAGGGTAGATGTTAATAAAATACAACTTATGGGTAATTTAATAAGTAATATGAATAATATTCTATATAATTACTGTTTTTATAGTACTGTGATGGTAGGGTTGAGGTAGGTGTAGATGTTAATCAAATACAATTTATGGGTAATTTAATACATAATATAAAAAATTCTCATTAACTTTCCGGCCACAGCTGTATCCCTTCGAGTTACAACTGTTTTCAAGCTTCTGAGGCTTCTTCTGTTCCTATATACCAGTGTTTCCCAACCCTGTTCCTTGAGGCACACCAACAGAACATATTTTGGATGTCTCCCTTATCTCACCCATTCAGGTTTTGGAGTCTCTTATAATGTTCTGGTGAGATGATTCAGGCGTGTTGGATTAGGGAGAGATTGAAAATGTGTACTGTTGGTGTGCCTTCAGGAACAGGGTTGGGAAACACTGCTATATACTACAAAATACTACAAAAATGCAATTATGTAGGATTGAATTTGGTATTGCGGCTGAAATTCTAAATATTGGAGAGGGTTCAGACTCTTCAGATTTGGCACACGTAGGTTGCCAGATTGACAACAACAGACTGTGTGCATTTCAGAAGATATTCACGTTCATAATATTTGTATTGTTTGCAAAATCAAAACTAGGATGCCAAAATATGATTATTATAACATCTCCTTTTCGAAGGCTGCTACTGTCCTCCAGAAGTCACATTTTTGGCTGTGTCTTAAATAAATACACTGTTTCCCACCAATGCAACCAAGGGTGCTTAAATATAATTAGTTAAACTGGCAGTGGGCTGGTTATAGAGAACTAAAACAGAGACAGATATTTCGACACAGAACCCGTTTTTCAGAGGAGAAATAATGACTTTTTGGGGGTTTATTTTTAGATAAACACACCCTTAGCATGTTTCTTAAATATCTGCAATTATATTTTGGTATTTACATGCTTTAGAAGAGGGAAAAATCTTACAAACAGCACCTTTAATTCATGAGTTAGCTTCCAGTTGTTGAAGGCCTGATCATTAATGTACAGCCATATATTCAGCAGTGGTAAGTGTTTGTTTTGTAGCTGGAAACACATGATATGATGACAGAATGATGATGAAGCCTTCTTTCTGTGCATTTGTCTCTTTGTGGAGTTTTGCCAAAGTAACTCAATTTGTGACAGATATAGTAATAATATATTGACTTGTTTGGAAAACCCAGTGCACATTTGCTGATCTTACACATGCGCAAAAGACACACACACACAGTAAACACTGTCAGTCCTGTGAGGTGCTGTTCGTTGACAGTCGTGAATGCCTCCAGCCGGTTCAGCCTAAATAACACACCATTGAATTCATGACTGCCTTACTGACCTGCTTTCACTCAGGTCCTCTCATTCATAATCCCAGCAACCACAGCTGCGGGACTGAAATAGACGTTAAACTGGAGTTCTGGGTCAGTTTGTTTCTCTTCAGTATCAGCAACTTACATAAGAAATACAGCGGCACTAGAGGAGGCCTGCTGTTACATGCTGTTATCCTATAAAAGATTTACATTTAGTCATTTAGCAGACTAGTTATTGGCTAGAATTGGGTTTATGGGCAGGGAAAGGGTTAAGACAACATTACTATGCAAAGTTGTTTATTGATTAACAAAAGATGCTGATCCAGAATAAAATGATCTAACCATAACTCTAACCTATCTAATCCTACTTTTATCCCGATAGATTTATTTGTAACTCAGTTATGTGCATATATTTAGTCAAATGTAGTTCTCTAAGTGTTATATAAATCTATATAAACAATTATAATCAGTTTTAGATGTAAATATAGTGTTGTCACGATACTGGAATTCGATACTAAAATTTTAAACATGTCCATTTCCTGCTAACATCTGAGCGCTGTTGAGCGCGTTCTTAAACAGCGCTGATTTGCCATTGTGTTCACATTCTCAACAGAAATGACTGTGATTGGCTGTGAAAGTCATCAGTTCACCGAACTCACCGCTGTTTATTGAGTGTAACCACAGATACAGAGACACTGGAGTGTTTTAAAGACATGAAGATCAGCTGGTTTGTCTACAAGCTGACATACGAGCAATCTGCTGATGAATCGGCTGATCCTTGTGGCTTTAAAACACTCCAGTGTCCCTGTATCTGTGTTTACACTCAGTAAACAGTGGTGAGTTCGGTGAACCGATGAACTTCACGGCCAATCACAGTCATTTCTGTTGAACAGATGAACACAGTGGCAAATCAGGGCTGTTTAATGTTTAAGAACGTGCTCCACAGCGCTCAAATATTCTGGGAACTGGACGTTTTTTAAATTTCCGTAGCATTTGCTATAGAATTGCAGTATCGTGACAACACAAATATATATATATATATTATTATTATATTATATTATATTATATTATATTATATTATATTATATTATATTATATTATATTATATTATATTTTATTATATTATATTATATTATGTTATATTATATTATATTATATTATATTATATTATATTTTATTATATTATATTATGTTATATTATATTATATTATATTATATTATATTATATTATATTATATTATATTATATTATATTATATTTTATTATATTATATTATATTATATTATGTTATATTATATTATATTATATTATATTTTATTATATTATATTATATTATGTTATATTATATTATATTATATTTTATTATATTATATTATATTTTATTATATTATATTATGTTATATTATATTATGTTATATTATATTATATTATATTATATTATATTATATTTTATTATATTATATTATGTTATATTATATTATATTATATTATATTATATTATATTATATTATATTATATTATATTATATTATATTATATTATATTATTATATTATTATATTATGTTTATTATATTATATTATATTATATGTTATTATATTATATTATATTATATTATATTTTATTATATTATATTATATTTTATTATATTATATTATGTTATATTATATTATATTATATTACATTATATTATATTATATTTTATTATATTATATTATGTTATATTTTATTATATTATATTATATTATGTTATATTATATTATATTATATTATATTTTATTATATTATATTATATTTTATTATATTATATTATGTTATATTATATTATATTATATTACATTATATTATATTATATTTTATTATATTATATTATGTTATATTTTATTATATTATATTATATTATGTTATATTATATTATATTATATTATATTTTATTATATTATATTATATTATATTATGTTATATTATATTATATTATGTTATATTATATTATATTATATTTTATTATATTATATTATATTTTATTATATTATATTATGTTATATTATATTATATTATATTATATTACATTATATTATATTATATTTTATTATATTATATTATGTTATATTATATTATATTATATTATATGATATTATATTATATTTATTATATTATATTATGTTATATTATATTATATTATATTATATTATATTTTATTATATTATATTATATTATATTATGTTATATTATATTATATTATATTTTATTATATTATATTATATTTTATTATATTATATTATGTTATATTATATTATATTATATTATATTACATTATATTATATTATATTTTATTATATTATATTATATTATATTTTATTATATTATATTATATTATGTTATATTATATTATATTATATTATATTTTATTATATTATATTATATTATATTATGTTATATTATATTATATTATATTATGTTATATTATATTATATTATATTACATTATATTATATTATATTTTATTATATTATATTATGTTATATTATATTATATTATATTATATTACATTATATTATATTATATTTTATTATATTATATTATGTTATATTATATTATATTATATTATATTATATTTTATTATATTATATTATATTATATTATATTATGTTATATTATATTATGTTATATTATATTATATTATATTTTATTATATTATATTATATTTTATTATATTATATTATGTTATATTATATTATATTATATTATATTACATTATATTATATTATATTTTATTATATTATATTATGTTATATTTTATTATATTATATTATATTATGTTATATTATATTATATTATATTTTATTATATTATATTATATTATATTATATTATATTATATTATATTTTATTATATTATATTATATTATATTATATTATATTATATTATGTTATATTTTATTATATTATATTATATTATATTATATTATATTATATTTTATTATATTATATTATATTATATTATATTATATTATATTATATTATATTATATTATATTTTATTATATTATATTATATTATATTTTATTATATTATATTATATTATGTTATGTTATGTTATGCTATATTATATTATGTTATGTTATGTTATATTATATTATATTATATTATGTTATATTTTATTATAATATATTATGTTATGTTATGTTATGTTATGTTATATTATATTATGTTATGTTATGTTATATTATATTATATTATATTATATTATATTATATTATATTATATTATATTATATTATATTATATTATAATTGAAATCTTTTTTTAAAGAACACCCTTTTAAACTATCAACACAAACATATACTGTAACAATATTGATCTGAATGCTAAAATTGTGATATTAAATGATATATATACAGAAATACATAGACATTAAACATATTTCATTGCCATTTTGCATATTACTTTCCAAATTAATGTTGCTGCTTCCATAATATTGTGTTTGTCATACTGTCCAGCCCTAGTTGTAGACGGTAAGTGGCAGTGGTACATTTTCCAATAGTAGTTTTATCAAATTCCTATAATGCAGGAAAGAAATATATGAAAGAATTGATGCAGAAAATGTGATGTTTTTACAGTAATCTCTCAGAACTACAAGAGTTACCTTTACAATGATCTCTATCAAACTTTCCTACAAGTTATTACTTGTTAATTTCATTATAGGGGAATCCCTCGCTACCTTACTGACAGTAATAATAATAAAGACAGTAAGAACAACGAAAAGTCTATTTGTCTGATTCTAGATGAGATACACAGAAATCAAACTGAGGTTATTCTGTCAGGCACGCTGTTTCTTGCAGGCAGAACCTGACAATTAAATCTCAATCAACACAAAACAATTACAAAAATATACACTACCTGACAAAAGTCTTGCAGTCTATCCAAGGTTCAGTAACAATAAATAATAACTTGACTTCTAGTTGATCATTTGGTCTCAGAAGTGGCTTATATGAAAGGCCTCTGGATGAGGCTTATTTTGCCTAAAAAAATCTGATCATGTCCTGATTTTGACTGATTTCCTTAGGACAGTAAGGTCTGACTCTGCTTAGACTAAAGTCTGCTCACTGAACCTTCAATAATGTCCAGTATAGAATATGTGCTCATGCTGCAGTGGAAACAGAATGAATATTGTGTCTGACTCCATCATGAGCTTGGAGGACTGCATCTATACATCTCTGACATGACTCAAATCACTGATTAATAAAGTCATCTGGAATGGTGAAGAAAGCCTTCTTGCAGGACTTCCAGAGTTCATCAAGAGTCTTTGTGTTCATCTTCAACGCCTCCTCCTTCATCTTACCCCAGACATGCTCGATAATGTTCATGTCTGGTGACTGGGCTGGCCAATCCTGGAGCACCTTGACCTTCTTTGCTTTCAGGAGCTTTGATGTGGAGGCTGAAGTATGAGAAGGAGCGCTATCCTGCTGGAGAATTCACCCTCTCCTGTGGTTTGTAATGTAATGGGCAGCACAAATGTCTTGATACCTCAGGCTGTTGATGTTGATCATCCACTCTGCAGATCTCTCGCACGCCCCCATACTGAATGGAACCCCAAACCATGATTTTTCCTTCACCAAACTTGACTGATTTCAATGATAATCTTGGGTCCATGCTGGTTCCAGTAGATCTTCTGCAGTATTGGTGATGATTAGGATGCAGATCAACAGATGATTCAGCAGAGAAATCCACCTTCTGACACTTTTCCAAATCATCAACTAGAAGTCAAGTTATTATGTGCTGCTCTTATAACTGAGATCCATGACAAGACTTCTGTCAGGTAGTGTATATAGATGTCATTTGGAAATAAATCAGGTCAGTCTGATTAGCATTACAGATGTATATGATGTTGTGCGTATCGTGAAATGTTTAGACACTTCAGCGTGTGCTTTACTGATAATGAACTGACCGTGTTTATTCCAGCATTTATTATTTATTATTATTATTATTATTATTATTA
>NC_079447.1:52342648-52372648 GCF_903798145.1 Danio aesculapii
AAAGTTGCTATTTTACTGATATTACACAACACCTTTAGCTTAGCTTAGCTTAGATCATTGAATCGGATTAGACCATTAGCATCTCGCTCCAAAATGACCAAAGAGTTTTGATGATTTTCCAAATGTTCCTATTTAAAGCTTGATTATTTTGTATTTACATTGTATACTAAGATTGACGTAAGAATTAAAAGTTGCTATTTTATTGATATTACACAGCACCTTTAGCTTAGCTTAGCATAGATCATTGAATCGGATTAGACCATTAGCATCTTGCTCAAATGATCAAAGAGTTTTGATGATTTTTCTCATTTTCCTATTTAAGGCTTGACTTTTTTGTAGTTACAGTGTACTACGATTGACGTAAGAATTAAAAGTTGCTATTTTATTGATATTACACAGCACTTTTAGCTTAGCTTAGCATAGATCATTGAATCGGATTAGACCATAAACACCTCGCTCTAAAATGAGCAAAGAGTTTTGATAATTTTCCTATTTAAAGCTTGATTCTTTTGTAGTCACATTGTATACGAAGATTGACGTAAAATGAAAAGTTGCTATTTTATTGATATTACGCAGTACTTTTAGCTTAGCATAGATCATTGAATTGGATTAGACCATTAGCATCTCACTCCAAAATGACCAAAGAGTTTTGATGATTTTCCAAATTTTCCTATTTAAAGCTTGATTTTTTTGTAGTTACTGTGTACGAAGATTGACGTAAAATGAAAAGTTGCTATTTTATTGATATTTTGTAGCACTTTTAGCTTAGCATAGATCATTGAATCGGATTAGACCATAAACACCTCACTCCAATGATCAAAGAGTTGATTATTTTCCTATTTAAGGCTTGATTCTTTTGTAGTTACATTGTGCACTAAGACTGACGTAAAATAAAAAGTTGATATTTTATTGATATTGCACAGCACTTTTAGCTTAGCTTAGCACAGATCATTGAATCGGATTAGACCATTAGCATCTTACTCAAAAATGACCAAAGAGTTTTGATGATTTTCCTCATTTTCCTTTTTAAAGCTTGATTCTTTTGTAGTCAGATTGTGCACTAAGATTGACGTAAAATTAAAAGTTGCTATTTTATTAATATTACACAGCACTTTTAGCTTAGCATAGATCATTGAATCGGATTAGACCATTAGCATCTCGCTCCAAAATAAGAGTTTTGATAATTTTCCCATTTAAATCTTGACTTCTGTAGTTACATTGTGAACTAAGATCGACGTCAAATGAATAGTTGCTATTTTCTAGGCTGATCTGGCTAAGCTATTCTGTTATTCTGGCATAATAATCACGAAATTTAGGAAGTTACCTATTTGGGAACTATTTTCAGGTGTTGCGTAATATCAATAAAATAGCAACTTTTCATTTTACGACATTTCTAGTACACGATGTAGCTAAACAATCAAGTTTTAAATGGGACAAATAATGAAACTCTTTGGTCATTTTTGAGTGAGATGCTAATGGTCTAATCCAGTGGTGGGCTAACTCAGTCCTGGAGGGCCGGTGTCCTGCACAGTTTAGCTCCAACTCTAATCAAACACACCTGCTTATAGATAATCAGTGATCTTGGAGACACTTATTAGCATGTTCAGGTGTGTTTGATTAGAGTTGAAGCTAAACTATGTAGGACACCGGCCCTCCAGGAGAGAGTTTGCCCACCCCAATGATCTATGCTAAGCTTAACTAAAAGTGCCTTCGTCAGACTGACGAGATTCAGATCGACTGAATGGCTGTAGGCGGGGCTTGTTATTCTCTGTGTTGAACCGATTGGCTGGTACTAGAGGATCTTGTTTGAGTGACTGATTGATCCCGCCCTTGTGTCAGTAAATTGAAGATGTCATCGAAGAGGGAGGGGAAGCCATTTTAAATAAAGATTATAAGAGCTTGTGGATTTAAAATAATACAATATATAATAGACTGCACATCACATCACAAAATAAAAATGAACTGTCAAAATTTGATTGTGTTCAACGCAATTTTATGCTCATTTTGATGAGATTTAATTTAGTTTTAATGAAAACTCGTCAAACTTTTTTCAACGTCATGCTGTATCGATTCAGAATGACTTACTTTCCTCTCCAGAACACAGAAGAGGATGCTTTGAAGAATGTTTGAACTGCTTTTAGCCATATAATAAAAGGCACGGTGGCTCAATGGTTAGCACTGTGGCTTCACAGCAAGAAGGTCACTGGTTCGATTCCCGGCTGGGTCAGTTGGCGTTTCTGTGTGGAGTTTGCATGTTCTCCCCATGTTGGTGCGGGTTTCCTCCGGGTGCTCTGTATGCCCAGTCTAAACACATGCACTACAGGTAAACTGAATAAGCTAAATTGGTCGTAGTGTATGAGTGTGTGTGTGTGTGAATGAGTGTGTATGGGTGTTTCCCATTACTAGGATGTTGCTGGACATATGCTGGAATAGTTGGTGGTTCATTCCGCTGTGGCGACCCCTGATAAATAAGAGACTAAGCTAAAGGAAAATGAATGAATGAAGCCCTGTGTGCAGCAGTATATATACTGTGCAGATTGTTAGCACTCATTCTGAACACAGTCAAGTGTGAGCTGTAACTTAATTAGCGGAAAATCAAGGACATAAAAACGACCTTATTCAGGATCACCCATCAGTCTATTTATAGGTATGTTAATAATCTCATCTCCACATGGATAGGTCAAGATGAATGCGCTTTAACACGTGAAAGCACAACAACTGCAGGATGATCTCATAATAAATAAATAATTAACATCCCAGCAACATCATTTATGCATCTTTTTTTGTAAATTGCAAACAAACAAACAAACAAACAAACAAACATACAAACAAATTATTTTAAAAAACTAAACAAATAAATGAAGAAATAAATATGCAAATAAGTACATAGGTATAAAATAAATTAAATTAAATTAAATAAATACACATTTACATCCATAGTATAAAAAATAAACACTATGGAAGTCAATGGTTACAGATTTGCAGCATTCTTCAAAATATCTTCCTTTTTGTTTAACATAAGAAAGAAACTCAGACAGGTTTCAAACAAGTGAAGGGAGAGTAAATGATGACAGAATATTCCTTTTTGGGTGAACTATCCCTTTAAAGCAGTGTTTTTTCAGAAGGTTAAACGAGGTGATGGTGGAATAATGAGTGAACAGCGCCCCCTTTAGGATGCAAAAACACGTGTTCTCTGTGTTTTTCCGATGACCGCGATCTTCCACATTCTGCAACAATGAGTCAAAACAGATGGATAATCTCACTGTAAAGACATCAGGAGACAATAACTAAACTATTATCACAGTCGAATTGGAGTTAAAGGTCACTGGCTCTCATAAATAGCTCTTTTTATAGCCACGGTGACTATATCCGGAAGTAAACAAGCCTGTGCCTGACCACTGGTAATGATCACAGAATGATGACTACAGCTGATTTATTACGATCATACCCACGCAGATCACTTATAAACACATTATGGGTTATAAATCACAGCTGTAGATGCACATGAGCTGACGTAGGCTTTATAGATGTACAATAGAAACAATGAACTTAAATCAAAGCCTCGATTAATTAAACACTTTAGGCTACCTTGATTTTGATCATTGAATGATTATTTCATTTTAAATTAAGTACTACAGTAATTTATAGTAAACACTAGTGTTTCTGAATGATACTATGGTAATTATATGAACTGTAGTATGAACTATAGTGATTAACTGTAATAAATACTGTTATATACTTTAGTTTTTACTGCAGTTTCTACTAAACTGTGGTGTATTTGTAGTATAATATACACTATACTTGTAGAAAACTACAGTATTGGGTCATTTGTTTATATTACCTAGCAACTCTAGAATCACCACAACAGATTAATTAAAACAGTTTACTATAGTTGCTGTGTTGCCAAGCAACTGTAGAATCACCACAACAGATTAATACAAATACTTTACTATAGTTCTTGTTACCATAGCAACTGTAGAATTACAACAACAGATTAATTTAAATACTTTACTATAGTTCTTGTGTTACCATAGCAACTGTAGAATCACCACAACAGATTAATTCAAATACTTTACTATGGTTCTTGCGTTACCATAGCAACTGTAGAATCACAACAACAGATTAATTTGAATACTTTACTATAGTTCTTGTGTTACCATAGCAACTAAAGAATCACCACAACAGATTATTTTAAATACTTTACTGTAGTTCTTGTGTTACCATAGCAACTGTAGAATCACCACAACAGGTTAATTCAAATACTTTACTATGGTTCTTGTGTTACCATAGCAACTGTAGAATCACAACAACAGATTAATTTGAATACTTTACTATAGTTCTTGTGTTACCATAGCAACTAAAGAATCACCACAAAAGATTATTTTAAATATTTTCCTGTAGTTCTTGTTACCATAGCAACTGTAGAATCACCACAACAGATTCATTCAAATACTTTACTGTAGTTCTTGTGTTACCATAGCAACTGTAGAATCACCACAACAGATTAATTCAAATACTCTACTATAGTTCTTGTGTTACCATAGCAACTAAAGAAACACCACAACAGATTAATTCAAGTACTTTACTTTAGTTGCTGTGTTACCATAGCAGTTGTAGAATCACCACAACAGATTAATACAAATAGTTTATTGTAGTTTTTGTTACCATAGCAACTATATAAGTACCACAGCAGATTAATTTGAATACTTTACTATATAATGATTCAAAAAATACTATAAGTTTGTATAATATTTTTTCATGTGGGAATTTTATTATTATTATTATTAATAATAATAATAATAATAATAATAATAATAATAATAATAATATTAATATTGTTATATTTTAAATGTGAAAAGTAGAAAATAATAACTAGCACTTCCTGTTTTTCCTTTTTTACGACACTATTTGACACATTACAGGTCACATAAATAAAACTGAATAATGGAGCTAATAAAAATAATTATTGCTGCTACTACTGATCATTTTCCAGGTTTCTGAATATTAATCAAATCCGTCTGCGTTCCTTTGAACTAATATCCCAAAAACGTCTTCACTTCCTTCAATATAAATGGATTGAAACGGTCCAATAAATGGCACTCTTCTCTTTTAAAGGTTTGATTTCAGAGACACTGATTGTGTGTGTATGTGTGTTTGAAATGCTTGAAATGCATCCCGCATCCAGAGTGATCTTAATCGCATGCTAGTCGGCCTGAACAAAGAGACCAGGAGTATTCACGCTACAATATCCAGCAAAACAATCTAGATCTTCAGGATGCAACACGTTTGGCTTACTAATAGTAGAAAAATGTATATTCACATGGCCAGCAGGTGACCTTTCCTATTCAATAATGTTGTGAATCAAAACAATCATCATTCACAGTCATTCACAACAGATCCTGCAACAGGACACAAAAATAAACCCATCAAGTAATCGAGCTTAAGCAATTCACAACAAATGCTGTAGAAACAAATTCACCTGAAGACACTGAATAACATTGAAAACACACTGAAGAAAGCATACACACTGTACTGAAGTCAACTATTGATCCAAACATAATCAAATTACTTATTAGTAATACTTATTAGAGGTCGCCACAGCGGAATGAACCACCAACTATTCCAGCTTATGTTTTACACAGCGGATGACCTTCCAGCTGCAACCCAGTACTGAGAAACACCCTCATTCACACACACAGTCATACACTATGATAAGTTTTGTGTTATCAGAGGGGGAAAGCCCCGCCCACTAGTGACCGTCTCTCCCTCATTAGCATAAATAGCCCTAAATCTACCACTAAACTGACGCACAGACATTTGTAGCTCCGCCCTCTTTTAAATGAGCACAATCTCATTTGAATTTAAAGCGACAGTCAACCAAAATGCCACACGGTTAGGATTAAAGCCTAACAGGGTCAGTTTCAGAGAGTTATAACACATTATCTGTGTGGTGTTTCGAGCTGAACCTTCACTACACACTCGACACCAGAGACACATTTAACATGTAGTAAGAAGGGGCATAATAGGTCACCTTTAATGTATTCATCTGCAGTTTTCTCCAGGTTTAATGTGTACCCTCAGGGATTTTTCACCTCATTGAGCTCAGTTTGTCCTCAGTCAGTCAGACAGTAAAGGACTTTGACTGCAGTCCAGTAGGATCATGTGCGGAGGAAGTCTATGAATAACCACTACAGCACAACACAGATCTGCCATCATCACCCGTCTGTAACTGTAAGATGAACAAATTTGACATATTTACAGTAATCTTTTGCTGCAATATGCCTAACATGACCAGAGCAGGGCTATAACTGCAGCATACCTAGGCAATAATTATATTTAGGGCTACAGAACGAATGCAAATTAAGCTAATAAGAGATATTTTAATGGTTAAAAAAAGCACTGTTTATTTGCAGCTCTACGGTTTTTACTGTCATGATTTTCCACATGAACTTCATCTGCGTTCTGTGATTTATTTACCATTATGTGATTTATTTTGTCACTTTAATCTGCATGAAATGTACCAACTATTTTATAGATTGTTGTAACAAGAGCATAACAACAAAAGAGAAGCTTTAAAGACTACCATGACTTTTTATTTAAAATAATATATATTTTTTTACAATTAAATTAAATTACCAAACATTTTTTTAATTTACAATGAAATATTACAATTGTGCTTTTTAAATTAATTTGTTTATGAATTGTTAATAAAATAAAATAAAATAAAATAAAATAAAATAAAATAAAAATGTAATTATTTTTTTTATTTTAAAATGAAATATTACAATTGGTTTTTTTATTAAAATGTTTTATCAATTGTTAAATAAAATAAATAAAATAAAATTACTGAAACATTTTTTACAGTGAAATATCACAATTGGATTTTTTTAAATAATTGTTTTTATTAATTATTAAAAATAAAATAAAATAAAATAAAATAAAATAAAATAAAATAAAATAAAATAAAATAAAATAAAATAAAATTAAATTAAAATATTTTTTATTTTACAGTGAAATATTACAATTGGGTTTTTTGTTGTTGTAGTCAATTTTATATTGTAAATATAATGATAACTAATTATCATAATAATTATAACTTAATACTATATAAATATTATATAATAATTAATAATCTATCTATCATTTCCACTGCACTGCAAGTTATGCAGTCCTGGTTATAAGCTTGCATGCATCAGCCTGTTCCTTGTGCAACACTAATAGTAGGGATGTTCCCTCAGTAGTGATCCAGGGTTAAGCACCTTGCTCTAGGGCATAATGGCCATTCAGAGCTCAGTATCTCAGCAGATCACAGCTTCCAGCTTACGGATGGAGATATTTCCTTACATGAGCCAAAAGAAAAGCCAGATCACCAGAAAAAAGCACAAAACATGTGCCCCGAACTCATAACCTTTGACCCAGTCACAGTTCCCACACCAAGCCCTTGTGAGCAAACCACTGCGGTTTACTTATAATTACGGGCAGATGTGTGTTACACCTCTCAGAGGATTAACAGTGTTTCCACACACTCGCACAGACAACATTCAGACTTATGATATGGTGAAATGAGCTCAATATCTAACTTGAGTCACAGAAAACGAGCATGTCTGAGCATTTGCTCTTTGAATGTGCAATGATCAGTGATATTATGAATATAAACCTAAATTAAATCAGGCAATACACATTTCAATTTAAACATTTCAATTTAATTAGTGTACTAGTATACTTTTATAACAAGACCTTTTTTTCTATTTATAAGCATTGAATTACTTAAATAAAATTAAATAAAAACACTCTTAAAAGTTCTTTAAAGCAGACAAATGCATAAATCTTTGCCTTTACATATGCATTATTAATAAATGTATCTTTTCAAGGTTTATTTGACAGGGACAATGCACATTAATAATACAGAAATCAACAGACGGCATCTACAGTCCCTGGTTTGATGGTGAAATAGTCACCCTGAAAGTATAGAAACAATTAATCAATGCATAATAAATACAAGCTTCAAATGACACACTGTTTAAAATGTACAACATTTCTTAAAATGAACAATGCACCAATAAATATAGATATTTATACAACAGTTCTGTCTGGTTCTTGAATCTTGACTGGCTGATTTCTGTGCGATATCCTGCAATAACAGCACTCCTTCAACCTCCCTTCTGTATTACTCCGCCAGCAGATCAATAAACTCACCACAGTTTGACAAATGTTGCAGCTGTTGGACAACATAATGTACTTTTGAGGCTTTTTCAATCGAGAATGTAGTTGTTTAGATGGCAACTATGCAGTTTATTTATAAGGATAGTGCCTATTTTAAATGTATAATTTCAGTCGGCATCCAACAGCCTGTCATACTGAGCAGAGCAAAGACTCCGCCACAAGATGGCGACAGAGACCGCATAATAAGCCCTTAGAGGAGAAAAACTCAGTGTAATTTTAAAGTTCAGCTCATCAAATCATTATAAAACAGGTAAGTGACACTCTAAGTCGATCTCTCTCTCTCTTTTGTATGTTGTAGTGCTGTATTTACACCATAGTCTGGTTGCGTTTCTGGTAGTGTTTGCTTTGGCTTTTTCAGGGTTAATTATTGTGATATCCTGATTGCAACAGAGAAACACTTGGAAATCTCTGTAGACTGATGGCATTTCATGCTGTTCAGCCTTATAATCTGAAAATGTCAGCAAAATCACCTGTTTTGTCATTATTTTAGACATTACGCTAGAGAATCACTCAAATACTAGCTAAATACTTCACGTTGGTGAATTAGCAAAGGTTCCTGCTGCTCTGACGTCAGCTGCAGATGTGAATGAACGGCGGAAGAAAGTAGTTCCTCATACAAAAGGATTTTGAGGCTCTCCATGTTTAATTTTATTTTTATATAAACAATTGTGCCGTCGAACTGTTGTATAAACACAACATCACACTTGTGGCAGTGCGATATGGCTGTATATCGGCACAGGTGGAACACTAAGGCAATCTACAAGACGCAAACTGAGACGCAGCAGCAGCGTTTTAAAACCAAAATGGCCTCTTCAGCATTTCCAAAATGCTTCATTTTCAGGGCTCGAAAACTCCGGCGTAGTGTGGACGAAAACTTTAGCAAAACTTATGCGTTTTACAACTAAAACTATTAGCGTAAACAGAGCCTTAGTTTTAGAAACGAAATAGTTTATATATCATTTTTAGTTGTGAATTCATTTTAAGAAAACGAATCACTTTAAAAGTTTTACAAGATGCTTTACATGTTATTATTATTTTGCATTAAAACAAAATGTAGAAAAGGAGATTGAGTGATATAGGGGTGAAAAACAGCAATGAAAAACAAGTTAAAGTACAAAGGGTGCATTTTAGAACTTCTGGGCCCCATAGCCAGGATTGCTTAGGACCCTCAAATCACTAAATCCACCTCTGATTGTTTATCAGTGAATCACTAAATAATTTGTTCAGTGTATGTGGCATATTCCTGGCAGAAAAGACCAGAATCTGCCTCTGAATGCAAGGAAATGTCACACAAGCAGAAATAAAACACATAAGACCGTTTGAGATAAACAGCGACTGGCGTTCCTGTCATTCCACAGCAGTGAGGAAAGCAGATTGTGTCCCTCAGGCGAGGTCAGCGTGAGAAATATATTCACCAGACAGAGAAATCTCCACATCTGGACTAAACGCCTTCACACGGGCCAAACATACACATGAAAACTGCATACATGCTGCCTGCCACTAGGGGTGAGCAATACTGAACAAGCAAATAGGAGCTAAATAGAGCCAGTATCGCTAATATAGACATTTTTTTTTATTTATATCATTGAATGTTTGCAAATGTATTAAATCAAAGATATTATGAAATGAAACAATGTCTGGTGACAGGAAAAAAAAGAAAGAAACAAGAAGCAAACTCAACCGACAACAACAAACCCCAATCCCCAAACCCTCTCCAGAGGGCATATATGAAATAAAATAATAAATAATAATATAAATAATCAACACACTTGAACCTACAGGTACATATTTGAAACATTAACCATACTTAAAATAAATCCCCTACTGTTTATTTGTGGTAGGCTACACTTTTTCTGCACTGCGGTTTTATCATTGTTAGCTTAACAACACGCAAACAAGCTGCTAATGAGAATGGCCATGCTAAAAGTGAGCTAGCTACTCCCTGAGTGCCATATAAATACATAATTTTGCTAGTCATTCAATATCAGATGTATTACCATCAAAATATTTCACACCGATTATCTCACAGGCTAGGCTAGCACTAGCATTTTGCTAAGCTCCATTTGATTCACATGACACCTAAAAACTCCTCAGCATGCTCTAATCATTCCTAATCATACTTAACATTAATATTTAGCTATCAGAAAAGTTTTTGAGTGTTTAAATGATCATCCAGACGGTGTCGCTACAATATAGCTACCATAGTGGCTAACATCACTAAGCTACGTAGCCAATCCTACACAGTAGCTATCTACATTAGCTTGCCATACTAAGAGCTTTATCTGTATCAGGTTTAACGTCTCAGAGATGCATTAGCTCCAGGATGTTCTCAGGCATGATTTGGCAGATAATTGTGCTATAATGTAGTCAGTAGAGAGAGTTTGGGTCACGGGACAGTGATGTGTATTGATTAGCGCCTTAGCCATTAGACTCTATGAGCTAATTATAATAATAGCTGTGTGACAAAACTGATGATCCAGTAACGTACAGCACAGAAATGCTCCATTAAAACAAACACAGCTCTATCAAAACATAAACACACTGTTTGATTAAAGATCTTTCGTTTTCAGAAGATTAAATGGGGTTTCCTTTCCTTTTTAGAGCGTAAATATTCCTTTAAGCTCTTATTCAAGATTCCTACATGAAAACAAATACTATAGTCATTTATAATAGCTATAATAAAGTGTACTATAGTTATAATATAGTGTTTACAGCACTTTGTTAATGAATGCTGCAGCATACTGTAGTATTTACTATAGTAAACTGTGGTGTATTAATAATATACCCTGTAGTTGTAGAAAACTGCTGTTGTGTCATTTGTTTATATTACTATAGTTGTTGTGTTACCATAGCAACTGAAGAATCACCACAACAGATTAATTCAAGTACTTTACTATAGTTCTTGTTACCATAGCAACTGAAGTATCACCACAACAGATTAATTCAAGTACTTTACTATAGTTCTTGTTACCATAGCAACTGAAGAATCACCACAACAGATTAATTCAAGTACTTTACTATAGTTCTTGTTACCATAGCAACTGAAGCATCACCACAACAGATTAATTCAAGTACTTTACTATAGTTCTTGTTACCATAGCAACTGAAGAATCACCACAACAGATTAATTCAAGTACTTTACTATAGTTCTTGTTACCATAGCAACTGAAGCATCACCACAACAGATTAATTCAAGTACTTTACTATAGTTCTTGTTACCATAGCAACTGAAGCATCACCACAACAGATTAATTCAAGTACTTTACTATAGTTCTTGTTACCATAGCAACTGAAGCATCACCACAACAGATCAATTCAAGTACTTTACTATAGTTCTTGTTACCATAGCAACTGAAGCATCACCACAACAGATCAATTCAAGTACTTTACTATAGTTCTTGTTACCATAGCAACTGAAGTATCACCACAACAGATTAATTCAAGTACTTTACTATAGTTCTTGTTACCATAGCAACTGAAGCATCACCACAACAGATTAATTCAAGTACTTTACTATAGTTCTTGTTACCATAGCAACTGAAGTATCACCACAACAGATTAATTCAAGTACTTTACTATAGTTCTTGTTACCATAGCAACTGAAGTATCACCACAACAGATTAATAAAAGCAAGAACAGTTCTGAAGAGTACTATATTATAATTCAAAAACACTGTAGTATTTAAATCAAATTACCATAGTATTTTTTCATGTGGGTTAAGATAAGGTTTATGAGAGTTGTGCTGTTTTGCTGAGTCACTGCTCACTGTTTTCAAATTCAATTCCCTTCATCTGACCTTAAACAACCTTTTTAAACCTACTAAGATGAAAAGACCATTGCTATTTGTAGGCTACTATCTAGAAGCCATGATAGTGTGCTAATGTTATATTCTTTTAGCTGTTTACTGTGTTATAAGTCACTTGTCTGTCCTACTGCGTTTCCCAAAATGTACAACCAGATCACACCGTATCCCACAATGCAATGTGCTCAACTTGACCTTTCTTTTCCAGTGCAGCAAATAACCTTCAAGTGATATTAACCTTCAAATCTAATCACATTATCAGATCACAAACGATCAATTTCTATGCAAAAAGGGCACTTAATTACATGCAACTCTACATACATAATGAGGTCATTGATGATAATAGTGCATCAGTGTCAGTTTTACATACTGTTTCACTGTTTCTAATAAATCTGATCAAAATAAATAAAAGTAGAAATAAATAAATCTAAATAAAAATTATTTTATTTTATTTCTAAATATATTTTTATTTAAATTAATAATTTTTTTACTTTTTAAAAATTAAATTTTTAACTTTTAAACTTTATTTGTTTTAATAAAATAAAATGTAATTTTTTTATTTAGATTTCTTTATTTTTAACGTTTATTAATTTGATCAGCCTTTATAAACAGTAACAGACACTAAGTTAGTCCGTAATACACTCATTTATACATGTCCACTTGATAAATTCATAAATGTTAATGATAACACACCAACCCTAATTTATCATCATCATTTATTATTAATATTACACACAAAAAGGCTGGGTGGGGTGACACGGTGGCTCAGTGGTTAGCACTGTCACCTCACAGCAAGAAGGTCGCTGGTTCGAGCCCCGGCTGGTTCAGTTGGCGTTTCTGTGTGGAGTTTGCATGTTTTCCCTGTGTTGGTGTGGGTTTCCTCCGGGTGCTCCGGTTTCCCCCACAGTCCAAACACATGCGCTATAGTTGAATGGATCAACTAAATTGGCCGTAGTGTATGAGTGTGAGGGTGAATGAGTGTGTATGGGTGTTTCCCAGTACTGGGTTGCAGCTGGAAGGGCATCCACTGCGTAAAACATATGCTGGATAAGTTGATGAATAAAGGGACTAAGCCGAAGGAAAATATATTAATGAAAAAGGTTGGGTTGTTTTAACCCAATGCTGGGTCAAATATGGACAGAACCAACAAAAAAAGAGACCAAGATTGGGTTTGTACATATTTGACCCAGCATTGGGTCAATACAACCCAACTGCAAATTTCGCATGACTAAATATATATATATAACAGGTTTCAAATTCAGGCTGACAGATTAAAGATCAGATCACACACACACACACACACACACACACACACACACACTGAGGGGAACGGTTCATCATGTGTCTGGTGTTCTCTGCACTGGGTGTGTTCCTGCAGCCTCATTTAAATGTGAAGAGGGCGGAGCAACGAGTGATCACATGACCTCTCAGACAAAGCTGATGTGTGTGTGTGTGTGTGTGTGTGTGTGGTGGTTTTGGTGATCTACAAGGACAAATTTTTGTTTGATGTGTGTTTGTGTCTTTGTGCATGTGCGAGTGTGTATGTGTGTCTCTGTGAGAGTGTGTGTGAATGCATGAATGTGTGCATGTGTGTGTATGCGTATGTGTACGCATGTGTGTGTCTGTCTGTGTGTGTGCACGTTAAGTGTGTGCATGTGAATGTGTGTGTACCTTGTATTCCTTACATTGTGGGGACCAAATGTCCCCACAAGTATAGCAAAACCAGTAAATGTTGACCTCATGGGGACGTTGTTTTGGTGCCCATGAGTTCAACAGCTCTTCAATCAGACAGAATGAAGAAATCTGAGAATCTAAAAATGCAGATGGTTTATTGTAGGGGTTTAGGGGAGGGGGAGAGAGTCCCCATAAGGATTGCTGTACAAGTGTGTGTGCATGTATGTGTGTGTGGTGTCTCAGACTGCATCAGGCGTTTCTTCATCAGGCTGACCCTCATCTGAATCACTGCTTCCCATTTACAAGCAGAAGCATCTGGAAACTTCATCCGTCATGCTGATCAATAGCTGAAGCATTCCTGAGGCCAGACGTTTGCTCACACACACACTCAAACACACTGCTCTGTGTTTCTACTGCTGCTGATTATAAAGTCACACATGAGCATTATTTCTGATGTTTCGTTTTCTTCCTGCATCTCGCTGTTTTCTATATGAAACGATCAGTTTTCTCAGTTTGTTTGAAGCCGTCTGTGTTTGATTTGTGACGTGTTTTCTGGGAAGATGACATCATCTCCCTCACAGCTGCTGCGGGCGGCTCCAGGGGGAAATGACATCACACTTCAAATAATTAAGAGATTTATTTATTTATTTAACACTATTATTTTCAAATGGGCATCACCGTGGCGCAATGGGTAGCACAATCGCCTCACAGCAAGAAGGTCGTTGGTTCGAGCCTCAGCTGAGTCAGTTGGCATTTCTGTGTGGAGTTTGCATGTTCTCCCTGTGTTGGCGTGGGTTTCCTCCGGTTTCCCCCACAGTCTCATATTAATCTAAGTATTCAAATATTTGATGACCTCAATATGGGCTACTTGATCTGTAAGTGCACAATCGTGATGATCTGTCTGAAAGATGGCGGTCAGTGAGCTCTCAATCTCCTCCATCTGTGACGTAACTCATCTCTGCGTGATCTGGATGAGCTGACAAAAACATTTAGAGTCGCTCCACTGGAGACTATTCTGCACTTTTCATCTCTGAGGAAAAAAACCTGGACTGCTGCTGCGAGAGTTACTACTGTATCTCACTGGAAATAAATCATTACAAAAACTGCTTCGTTAAATGAGACACACTGGTTAGTGATAAACTGGTTAGACCCAGACCAGCTCATTATTCTAGCGAGCAGAAATGACTTGCACCCACAGGCCTGTCACAGTTATTACATAATCACCATCATAATTGCTCATAATCTAATCACCATCATTGTTCATGCATAATTACAATAACTGAATTATACCAAAGAGTGAACATTTTGATTCAATATAAAATGTGCAATGCAAATTTTGCGGTGTTGACCACTTTTGGAGTTAACAAACATTAAACATTAGTTTTTAAAACATGACCTAACAAATTGGCCCGTTGGAGGGTGCTGATCTAAAAAAAAATTAATAAATAAATAAAAATGTAATAACACTAAAATTTAATAAAATAAAATATAAAAACAAATAAAAGCAAATAAATAATTATTAAAACAAAATAAAATAAAAAAATTATCAAATAAAATTTAATAAAATTAAATAAATAAAAATAAAAGCAAATAAATTAAAAATGAATTAAATTAAATCAAATTAAATAAAAATTTAAATGTAATAACAAAAATTTAATACACTAAAATAAATACAAAACAAATAAAAAATAAAATAGAATAAAATAAAATAAAAGCAAATAAATAAAAAATTATTAAATAAAATAAAATAAAAGGTAATAACAAAAATTGTATTAAATAAAATAAATAAAAAACAAATAAATATAAATAAAATTAATTGTAATAAAACAAAAATGTAATAAAATAAAATATCAAAAAATATTTTAAAAAAGCTAATAATAAAAAATTTATAAAATAAAATAAAACAAACATTTTATAAAATAAAAACTAAATAAAAAATAAAAGCAAATAAAACATAACAACAATAAAATAAAACAACAAAACAAAAATTTAACAAAATATTACATGAAAATAAAAGCAAATAAATAAAAAATAAATAAATTAAAATAAAAATGTAATAAAACAAAAATGTAATAAAATAGATTAAATAAAAAAGAAAGCAAATAAATAAACAAGAATTAAATAAAAATAAAAATGTAATAAAAGTTTTATGAAATAAAATAAAAATAAATAAAAAACAAATAAAATAAATAAAATAAAATAAAATAAAATAAAAAATAAAAATTTAATAAAACAAAATTTTTCTAAAATGAAATATCAAATAAAAAATAAAAGCAAATAAAATAAAATGAATAAATTAAAATAAAATAAAATAAAATAAAATAAAATAAAATAAAATAAAATAAAATAAAATAAAATAAAATAAAATAAAATAAAATAAAATAAAATAAAATAAAATAAACGCTTCTGAGAAGTTTAGGAAAGCAGGTGCCTGTTGTGTTCACAAATGTACATTATTTGCAATGCACATCACATGCACATCACAGTTGTTGTTTTTCTGATTAGTTATACAACAAACTATTACAGCATTTTCAAAATATCAAATAAATAAAGAAAGAAAACATTAGTAAAATGCTGCACTCATCACATGACTAGCAAACAAAGTTGGATTAAAATGCAAAGTAATTCTTCTCTTAATCAAGGTCAAGTCAAGTGCACTGCATGATGGAATAGAGTATCAATAATCAAGCGTTGAGGAAGGATATACAAACACAGACACAGCCAATGAGCACAAATTATCCAAAGAAACTGAATCAATGAATGAAGCCGCTTACAGAACTAAACGTCCTGTGCATTTATCTACGCACAGCTGATCACCATTAGAGCCTCTTTTCATCAAGTGTGTGAGCTGAGATCATCTGAGGATAATGACACGAACACAACCAAAGGCAGTGTGAGGTAAACAGACTCAACGAAGCTGGGAAACACTCATAAACAAGAAAACAGAGAGCGTTTTAAGAAGGACAGTGCTATTTTGAGGCAAAAGAAAAATCTGTGCAATGTGCATAAGCCAACGTTGGCGATGTTTTTGATGATTTTCACAGAAATTTGACGCCGCTCAGAGGGTTTTGTCCTAAAATGTTTTAAAGAATATTTTTATGACCATAATATATATCAAAATGAAGAGTTAATAGGTGGAGATGCAAAATGTTTGAATGGTCCTGCATGCATTAAGGCCTTTTTACATATCGTCACCTTAGAATTATAAGGTTCTATTCAAGCGGCAACCTCCCGCTCTCCCTCGGGAAGCCAATACGGAAGTAACTGAAACTGCAATTCATCAAAATTCCACTAGTCCAGGCTCCATAATAGAGCAAATTGCAATTGAGCCCACTGTTAGAATGGCCGACTTTACAGCAGAAAAAAAGGTGTTTACAGCCTGGTACAAAGAACAATTTTGGGTCATATAGCTATTATTACCCTCCATGACAACTGTGAGGGGGGTGAATTTTTTTATAACTCATCCATTTCCTTTATATTAGGTTATATTAAGTTTGCATAATTAAGGGCGTGGCCACTTGAGTGACAGCTAGGTCTCGCTGGTCGCCGTCACTTCACCTCAGCTGAATCCGGCAGATTAGCCACTGATCTCGGCATATTCATCGTATTTTTGTGTTGTTTTATGTGGCTTTACACAGTCAGCTGCCTTTTGGACTTATTTCTTACAATTATCAGATGATATGGGATGCTGTGTGCACTTAATTGTGCTCACAAACCATTCACGTGGTCTCAGTTTCCCATGTGAGTAAAGTTATACTTATAGGTATACTTATATACCATCTATATAAATGTGTGTGTTTCATTTAAGATCATTTATCATTAATATTTTTCTTAGTTTTCCCGTAAAGCACTCCAGAATGTGACAGATTGATTAGCTGTAGACTCTAGAACAGTCATCTGAAGCGTTATCATACAGTGTCATACAGTGTTATACATTTCTCCCATAGGGAGCTGAATCAGAAGTTTTAAATCAATCACAAAAACGAGTGCACTTCCGCATTGAAGAATAAGATTAATTATTTCTGACTGTTCATCCACTGTAGCACTTCTAATAATAATCTTCAAGGGGATGTGCTCGGTCAAACTCAAGCTAAAAATACATCAGAAAACAAAACTGCACAGAAACCTCTTTGACTCTGAAATAAACACGGACATGATCATCTGAGATCCTCCGTCTTGGAAACACACAAACAAAAACAAGACTCTGACCCTCACAGACATCTGATCTATGTTGAGTTGACTAGAAAAGCTGCTTTGATTCAACTAAAAACATTGTAGATGGCAGGAATGTTCTAAAGTGTACAGGGAATGCTCTAGTCTAGGTTTTACCATGTCAGTATGATGTCAGAGGTCATGTGACAGACTTTGGCATTTCCTCAGCTGTGAGCCGGAGCCTCATCACAGGTGTGACATTACATGTTCCCTGACGCTCCGCTATTTAAAGGTGTCACTTCAGACGTGTACCCTCGACATGCGGAAAACACTTTCACGCTCTCGCAAATAAATACCGGAAGCATGGCTATAGACGGATCATCTGTTGACTTTCATATGAAAAGCACTATAATTCCCCAGATGACACTTAAAGTCTATGTGAAGCAGAAGTTGCTGGAACTTTTATTTAACGTGTTGATGTACTTCCAACTGAAGGCGAATATTGAGTAGGGGGCGGGGCTTTCTTTTTGCGCATCATTCCCTCATGGCAAACTAACCGTTAAAGGGGTGTGGTTACAAATATTTGTGCGCTAGCGAAATAAACGTTGCACATTTTTGATTTCACGTGGACTTTAAAGAAACTCGATGAAGAATTGTGAAAGTTATTACCCCCAGTGGCTGTCTAGTGTATTGCAGCTTGTGTTTAAACTTGTGCACGTTACATAAATAAGAACGAACGTAATTCAGCTTAATGAACTAACAGATTTATTACATTCTGCGAGCAGTTTTTGAGATTTCGGTATTTCGGTAATTTTCGGTATTTCACCATTGATTCAAATAGGACTTTTGTCTTGAACTGCTCACTGCAAATATGGCCGCAAAGTGAACAGACTCTCCTTGAGAGGGACTTTGGTTGACTTTCACTTTTAATTTTGTCTGTACAATGGAAATCAACGCTTGGATTTTATAAATATCTTGGCCTTTATAAATATCGAATTCGATACCAATTGGTACAGAAATCTTTAAAACTTAATTTCCCGCTAACATTTGAGCAACACAGGCTCATTGTGAAAACGTAGCCCTGCGGACGTTTCTGGAGACAGCGATTTACATAGGCGGAGGTACGTATGGCTGCATTTAATTTCTTTAAACGAACGCTACGGGGCGGTGTGATGCCGTTTCCTTTTCGCGCTTACCAGTTGACCACTTACCTCCGTATGGACGGCATTCCAGCTGCAACTAGTTTGTCCCGTTAGCGCGCCACGTCTGTCGGCGGATTTGAGATGCAGAGAGGAGTTGACCACGAAGATGAGGGTTCGAGTCCGGTGAAGAGTGGTTCCAGAAAGCAGATAAGACAAAAACAGAATCCAAAATATAAAACAAACAGGTGAATAGCAGGGTGAGGATGTGGTAAAAAGAGTCAGATGAGGGCTGTTATTTTTTTGGATTGCATTTGAAACGTGTTGGTTGGGTTTAGGGAAGTGGGTGGGCGGGTCAATCGATGAAATTGGTTGGGTTTAGGGAAGGGGGACGGTGGATCAGCCGATCGTTCGCTCAGTCAGTCAGAAAGTCTGTCCAAAAGTGAGTCGACAGCGGCCTCTGGTGGGTTTACGCGAGAACAGCAGGCGCAAATGGCACTCGCGAGGGAAATTTAAGGTCTTGAAAAGCGTACACGGCGACCTCTGGCGGATTCGCGAAAACAAAAACTGCAGAAAAACGTGCCGGCGGGACGTATTTCGCGGTCTCCAGAAACATCCGTGGAGGTACGTTTTCAGAATGAACCTGGGTTGCATTTGAGTGTTGTTGAGTGAAAACACAGCTGATTAGCCAATCACAATCATTTCTGTTTGAGCATCTGAACATAATGACCAATCAGCTGTGTTTAAGAACTTTAAATGTTTATTAAATTTGTATGCACCTTTCTGTGCTTATCTGGTGAATAATGAGTGTGTATGGGTGTTTCCCAGTACTGGGTTGCAGCTGGAAAGAGGCGCCCCCTGATAAATAAGCGACTAAGCCAAAGTAAAATGCATTATTTTATTATTTTTAAGCAAAAGACCTTTTAAATGTGGCCAAAAATACATCTGCCTCCAGAATTGAGTCAGATGATGGTATATTCATAGACGAAACATTATGCAACACTGGATTCATATGCATTGATCTCTTCCTAGCTTCAAAGTGAGAACGTGACAGCTTTTGAAGAGCATTGTGTCTCAGAGTGAGCGTTTAGCACATAATTACTGCAGGTGTGCTGTAACACGAGTCCACAAGACACCCTAAAGCGAGTCCAGAAATCTGAGAAAGACGCACATCAGATCTGAGAGTGAAACTGCAGCTAGTAGACGAGCCGGTGGTGATTTATATGATGAGCATTGGCATCTGACCTGGTTAAACGCAATGTGTGCTGGTGCTGAGTGTATGAACTAAATATATCACAGCGCTGTAGTTTACTACTGTGTCAAAGGAAACTACAGACGCAGAACAAGAATGGCTGCCTCTTATGAGCTGTTTTAATCAGCTGCCGTATTATAACAAATAAAGGTATAGATAGTTAATTTTTCTACAATATATACTGCAACATATATTACCTGACAAATGTTTAGTCGCCTATCCAAGTTTTAGAAACAACAGATCATAACTTGACTTCTAGTTGATCATTTGGTATCAGAAGTGTCTTATATAAGAGGTAAAGGCCTCTAGATGAGGCTTATTTTACCACAGTAAAATCTGATCATGTCTTGATGTTGACTGATTTGATTAGGACAGTAAGGTCTGACTCTGCTTAGACTAAAGTCTGCTCACTGAACCTTCAATAATGTCCAGTATAGAATATGTGGTCATGCTGCAGTGGAAACAGAATGAATATTGTGTCTGACTCCATCATGAGCTTGGAGGACTGCATCCATACATCTCTGACATGACTCAAATCACTGATTAATAAAGTCATCTGGAATGGTGAAGAAAGCCTTCTTGCAGGACCCCCAGAGTTCATCAAGAGTCTTTGTGTTCATCTTCAACGCCTCCTCCTTCATCTTACCCCAGACGTGCTCAATAATGTTCATGTCTGGTGACTGGGCTGGCCAATCCTGGAGCACCTTGACCTTGCTTTCAGGAGCTTTGATGTGGAGGCTGAAGTATGAGAAGGAGCGCTATCCTGCTGGAGAATTCACCCTCTCCTGTGGTTTGTAATGTAATGGGCAGCACAAATGTCTTGATACCTCAGGCTGTTGATGTTGATCATCCACTCTGCAGATCTATCGCACGCCCCCATACTAAATGTTACCCCAAACCATGATTTCTCCTTCACCAAACTTGACTGATTTCAGTATAATCTTGGCTCCATGTGAGTTCCAGTAGGTCTTCTGCAGTATTAGTGATGATTGAGATGCAGATCAACAGATGATTCAGCAGAGAAATCCACCTTCTGACACCAAATCTAGAAGTCGAGTTATTATGTGTTGCTCTTATAACTGAGATCCATGACAAGACTTCTGTCAGGTAGTGTAGAAGATCATTTCACCAGATGAAATGAACAGGTCATAATTTTAGATATAAAAGAGCAACGATACTGTATAAATGAAATATATACAGTGCTTTATGATTGTCTGGAAGTCTAGACATATCACAATACACACATTTAATAATACAATGTAAAAAAGTACTGTATAGTCTTCATCGTATAGTATCAATATTGTCACAAAAAATATTGCTATAAGTGATATTATTGTCATTTTAAGACCATTTTATAGCAATGATTATATATGGCATCATTATAATGCAAATGAGCACCACAAGTTTAATTTTTTACATTATTTAGATTGTGTAATTTAAAATTTATATGGTAAATGTCCTACTTTGACAGCAGTATTATAGAACGTAAATGTCCTTTAGTGAAAGTGCAATCAGATCAAATGTTGAAGATCTTAATAATGCGAAAAATAACGAGCGATATACAGTTGAAGCCAAAACTATCTCCCAAATGATGTTGAACAGATTCAGGAATTTTTCACAGTATTTCCTCTAATATTTGTTCTTCTGGAGAAAGTCTTATTTGTTTTATTTCAGCTAGAATAAAAGCAGTTTTTAATAGTTTTAAAGCCATTTTAAGGTCAATATTATTAGCCCCTTCAGCAATATTAGTTTTGGATTGTCTCTAGAATAAACCACTGTTATACAATGACTTGCCTAATTACCCTAACTTTACCCTAATTACCCTAGTTAAGCCTTTAAATGTCACTTTAAGCTGAATACTAGTGTCTTGAAGAATATCTAGTCTAATATTATGGCAAAGAAAAAATAAATCAGTTATTAGAGATGAGTTATTACAACTATTATGATAGGAAATGTGCTGAAAACAATCTTCTCTGCATTAAACAGAAATTGGGGAAACAAAATACACAGGGGGGCTGATAATTCTTAGTCAATATATTGATTATTGTCGCAGGCCTGTCTTAGAATCTCACTCTTAACCAATTAGAATCAAGTATTCCAGAGGGCAGCGTAATAATATGGTTTCCTCGCAGACAAAACAACATGTAATCACTAGTAAGGGCTAACGTTTCAAATCCTGCTTTTCTTCATGCCAACGAATGACAAAAGCCTTATAAAAACAGTCCGTAGTGAGGAACTGATGTAAAACGTGTCGTTTCTGTGTGCACTGTAGAGTTTCATGAAAGAGCTTCTTATCTCAGTAGAAAAGACCAGAAGAAAAGCTTTGAAGAAAAATGAGAGACGCACCCATACGCAAATCTGCAGTGTTTAACAAGCCAAACAAATAAAAGCTCATACACTTTCTGCTAACGCTGTAATGTAAAGACGGGGCTGAAAGACAAGGAACTCAATGTACAGCTGAAGTTAATGTTATACACCCTTCTGTGAATTTTATTTTCTTCTTCAAATATTTCCCAAATGATGTTGAACAGATTCAGGAAATTTCTCACAGTATTTCCTATAATATTTTTTCTTCTGGAGAAAGTTTTATTTGTTTTATTTCAGCTAGAATAAAAGCAGTTCTTGATTTTTTTAACCCCATTTTAAGCTCAATATTATTAGCCCCCTTCAGCAATATTAGTTTTGGATTGTCTCCAGAACAAACCACTGTTATACAATGACTTGCCTAATTACCCTAACTTTACCCTAATTACCCTAGTTAAGCAAGGCGACATGGTGGCTCAGTGGTTAGCAATGTCGCCTCAAAGCAAGAAGGTCACTGGTTCCAAAATAAACCAAAAACAATGCGTGAAGTTACGTTTTTTCCCTACAAATTGAAAAGAAAATTGGTGGAAATTACAATAAAGTCCTGTACATGAGGTTCAGGCAGGCTCCTATTTGCAGAGCTTTTGAAACGTGCGCATTTTGGGTCTGGTTCAAAAGTACGAGATTAAGAGTTTCTGAAAGGAGCCGATTTAATCTGGTCTTTGAAGAAACTCTCGATTCTCAAAGTGTGTTATTACCTCTAATGCCCAATTAGCCAGGTATTGTACCACAGTGCTGCTTACCTCCAAACCAAAGACCAACTAAATTCCACAAAGCAACCAGACATTAACCAATAGATCAACCATTAGGTATTTCTGACTATTACTTAACACAGGGGCAACTGGGTGGCTCAGTGGTTAGCACTGTCGCCTCACAGCAAGAAGGTCGCTGGTTTGAGACCCAATTGGCGTTTCTGGAGTTTGCATGTTCTCACCATGTTGGTGTGGGTTTCCTCCGGGTACTCCGGTTTTCCCCGACAGTCCAAAACACATGCGCTATAGATGAATTGATCAACTAAATTGGCCGTAGTGTATGAGTGTGTGAATGTGAGAATGAGTGTGTATGGGTGTTTCCCAGTACTGGGTTGCAGCTGGGAGGACAAAACATATGCTGGAATAGTTGGTGGTTCATTCTGCTGTGGCGACCCCTGATACATAAGAGACTAAGCCAAAGGACAATTAATGAATGGATATGTTTATCCTTTATTCCATGTCAGAACAAGCTTCCAAGAAACAAATGGAAGATGCAAACAACAAGCATAAATAAATATTGTTTATTTGTAAATGCTTGTTGTTTTCATCTTCCATTTATAATATAATTAATATAAGCATCAAAATTAATAGGAATGCAACAATGTTATAGTGTATGATAATATATCCTGATATTAAAATGCAGTATGTGCTGAATCAGAATTCACCCAAATGAAAATTCAGGTTTAATTTAGCATCACATGTGAAAGAAAGTTCAGCTTCAACTGTTTAATAATTATTATTGTCATTTATTTATGCATGTATTCGGTTTTCAAGCACACGGGAGTATTTTTACAGTTTTTTCTCACTCACTTTGGTCCATTTCTCAGATCAGAATTGAAATCTTCAGATCATGTCACTTGTGCACATCAGAGAAGCAGTTTCCCATTCTTATGAACAAGTTGCAAATGCTTTTGTACATCCATGCAAATGATCATGTGCAATTCACTGATGTTTCCTACATTATCAATACTGATGTCATGTTGATCAAAATATAATTTTTTAGTCTCTGTCTGACCCCCCACCCCCCAAAATATATTCATTTGTTCATGGCATAAGTCTTTACATGCAAAATGACTGAACAAGTTGTCATAATATCTTGTCATAATGCATTTTTCCATGCATTTCCATTAGACTATTTTTTCTAAATCTGTCTACAATTGGTGAATTTCTCCCAGGTAAATCTTGACTTTTCTGATGAAGGTCTAAAAGGAGGTAGTCCCATGTTCCCATTTCTACATTTGTTTTATTCTTTGTGCTAAGCAGTGCTGTCTTTTCCTCTCAGTATCACAATGACAAGACCTGCTAACTAATTACAGTACAAGCATCAAAAACTAAAGTATTGCCATTGTTTACACCAGAACAGCTCTCCAGAGTACACTGTAGTATTGAAAACATGACTAAGTAATTTGACTATCTTATCCGTACACAGGGGCGTAGTGGACATTTTAAAAGTGGGGGGAACGGCTGTATGATCATATGTTCATATTAATCACCTGTTTCTAAATGGTCTGTCTCTAAAAGTGAGGGGGACAGATCCCTCCGTCCCCCCAGGTTGCTACGCCCCTGTCCGTACACAATGACACAAGAACTTGTCTTCCTGATGGCACTGACCGGTTCATTGATGCAGAAATTTAATTTTGAGAGATGAACTGCAGATTTTGAGCTGGAGACTGGGTTTTGCAGGTAATCCATGGTGTTTAGCTATTTGTACATGTTGTTTTGACTTACTGTTTGCAAATTTCTGATCTGATAAATGTAGTAAAGCGACTGAGAAAAACTGTAAGTAGAATTATGAATATATTATCATCAGTGGGGGAAAGAGTACTGAAAAATCATATCTAAGGTAAAAGTTCCATTACTTGCCTTAAAAATGTAGTGCAAGTAGAGTAAAAGTATCTACTGCAAATATTACTCAAAGTATGAGTAAAAAGCAAGCGGCAACCTCCCGCTCTCCCTCGGGAAGCCAATACGGAAGTAACTGAAACTGCAATTCATCAAAATTCCGCTAGTCCTGGCTCCATAATAGAGCAAATTGCAATTGAGCCCACTGTTAGCATGGCCAACTTTACAGCAGAAAAAAAGGTGTTTACAGCCTGGTACAAAGAACCATTTTGGGTCATTTAGCTATTATCACCCTCCATGACAACTGTGAGGGGGGTGAATTTTTTTATAACTCATCCATTTCCTTTATATTAGGTTATATTAAGTTTGCATAATTAAGGGCGTGGCCACTTGAGTGACAGCTAGGTCTCGCTGGTCGCCGTCACTTCACCTCAGCTGAATCCGGCAGATTAGCCACTGATCTCGGCATATTCATCGTATTTTTGTGTTGTTTTATGTGGCTTTACACAGTCAGCTGCCTTTTGGACTTATTTCTTACAATTATCAGATGATATGGGATGCTGTGTGCATTTATTTGTGCTCACAAACCATTCATGTGGACTACGTTTCCCATGTGAGTAAAGTTATATACTTATATACCATCTCTATAAATGTATTTGCTTTATTTAAGATCATTTATTATTAATATTTTTCTTTAGACCCGTAAAGCACTCCAGAATGTGACAGATGGATTAGCTGTAGGCTCTAGAACAGTCATCTGAAGCGTTATCATACAGTGTTATGCCGGATTTCATCAATAGTCCTGCATTTACTAACACACACACACACACATCTGAAGTGTTTGGAAGTAATTCGCGTTTTCCTCCTGTAGAAAAACGTCATAAGAACAATGTTTAGTGGCTCAATGTGTTACAGCAGTGTTTTTAAAAGTCTTAACACTTTATTGATATAGTGTACAGCCAAGCACATGTGGTCAGAACACAAACGAGTCGCAGGTAATGAAGTATCAAGCGTTTCTCCCAAAGTAAACTGTCTGTCAAGTCTAAGCAAAGTGCCAGCAGGAGTCTGTAGCTCCGCCCACTCTCCGCCTCTTTGCCCTTGTTTGGTATCCCACTGTGGGTGCGATGACGCGCGAACAAAATGGCGACGGTTGGTCGCGCCTACGTGTAGCTTCTTTTGCAGTGTTCAGAAACCTATGGGTGACGTCACGGATACTACGTCCATATATTTTACAGTCTATGGTAAAAAGCAGCCCTTTTAAAAGTACTCAAGAGTAGTGAGCATTATAATGTGAAAGCGTAATGCGTTTACATGCTATTGGTGCATGTGTGAGTGAAAACGTAACATTCTGTAGTGGATTTAGTGATTGTTTAAGGCCGATTCCTGAGAAAAACTACTTAATTACAGTCATTTGAGTATTTGTAATTTGCTAAGTCTATTTATTTATCTATCTTTAAGGTATTGTACACTAAGATTAGTATCATCTATCAAGCATAACATGATATAGGTGTATTTCTACACCCTTAACTGTTATTATTATTCAGTATTACTTGTTTTAAACTGCCGGATTTGTCCCATAACTCAGTGTTTCCCAACCCTGTTCCTGGAGACACACCAACAGTACATATTTTGGATGTCTCCATTATCTGACCCATTAACTTCAGGTGTTGGAGTCTCTTCTGATGTTATGAGGTTGAAAATGTTGACTGTTGGTGTGCCTTCAGGAACAGGGTTGGGAAACACTGCCATAACTCATACATTGGGATGAATTATTAAGTAGCCTGAATCACAGCAGTATGTTTCTCCGACACACTTACATAGTACATGCATTCATCCTGAAATCTCACTATAGGGACAAGAGAGACGTTTAGCATGAGAGTAAAAAAGGCAGACAGTGCATGTGAGCGTCTTTTGTTCAGAGAACAGCTCCAGCACTGTTACTGTATAATAACTGGACGTCACTTGCAGGAATGTTTCCACTAAACATCAGTTTTATCATTGTCCATCGTTCCCACTCCAAACTGCATGAATAGGAGAAGAGGATAATAAACGCTGTAGCAAAACTGAGCAATATCTCTCTCAGTATCTCTCTGAATGTACATCTTCTGGATTTATGCTGAAGCTCTAATAAATAATCTGGTGATTCTACACTTATTTCTGCTTTTGAATTGCATTATGGGAGCTTGATCCTTTTTCCAACAACTATTAACCGTGTAAAGTGTGAAAAGGAGACTTTTATTGACATTTGTAATAGTGTGCAGTGCTATATTGTCTGTGTTGGTGTTGTATATTACGCTACTACCACCTTATAATGAACTGCAGCACATTTTCTGTAATTTTACAGACTTATTTCTCTTCTGACCTCTCGCCTGTGTTTATACTACGATTCTGGACTGCCTTTATACATCTGTGTTGACCATTGCTTGCCTGACTTCGAATAAACCTGCAAGTGGATCCTAAATTCAGTTGTCTGTGTCACTCCCCGTGTTACACACACACACACACACACACAGCATATTATGTCAAAACAAACGTTTATTTTGGATGCAATTTTTCATTTTTTAATAAATAGCTCCTGTAAATTAAAACCATTAACCATTTATATATTTACATATGAGATTAAAACACACGTTAGCTTTTTGTAAGTGGTTTTAGGTTTTAGAATAGAATATAGAATATTCATAATACTTGTAAAGGAAACAAAGACCCTATATGTGACGTTATTTCAACTAATGTGGAAAACGAGTGCATGTTTTTGTCAAAATTAGCCTAATATTGGATATTAAAAAATGCATGTGCATGTAAAACAATAATATGCACCAAAAAAACAAAGAAAATGGAGATTTTCTCTAAAGAAGTTGTTCTCCATCCCATTTAGAACGTCATTATTGGCGTTTTAAGTAGTTCAAATGATGGATCTGCGATGGAGAAAGCACGGTTTTTGGGAAACACTCGTCACTACTTCGCTCTTTTCCCAAACTATGCATCGTACTATTGTAGTTCAGCCCCGAGTTATGTCAATGCTTGGGAAACGCACCCCAGGTCAACTCTGTTCCATCGGTTATAAAAAGGCAGAGCAATCTGTACAGCACTGACAGATAAAGCATGTGACTTCCTCCAAGTGATGGAAGGCATTGAGGCGTGTCGTTATTCTGCTCTCTTAATATATATATTTAGGAAACACCAATAGTAGATTAATCCTGTAACCTCTGTTACTGTGATATTTCAACCAATTCACTTTTTAAACAGAATAATATGACGAAAATACATGAAAGTGTGTTTCAGACGCGCCATGTGGGGTCTCCTTTGAGGTTAGCATCTGGAGCTAAAGTGCAAAACGCTGGAAAATGTGGAATTTAAAACGTTTAACGATGAATTAATCAACAATTAGCAACAGAATCAAATGTTCCTCGTCATATTTAAGCATTTTGCATTATTTAACATGAATAATGGATTCAGTTTACTGTAAATTATACAATAGTTAATGCATATCATTCCAGTTTAAGCAAAATATGGGCTTTAAATGTACCCTCAATTCTGAGTCATAAGTATTTAAACGTTATTAAAGGTGACTATTAAGCAATGTGGAAAATAAACACCTTCATAAACAATGAAGATAAGACCTTATTTGTGAAGCTTAGTGCCTCTAGAAAGCAAAAATCACATCATATGACTGCAGCGCACACACATAAACACACACACACACTGATCTTTAGCACAGCTGACTGTTAGCTTTTGATACTCAACAGCTGATAGATAAATCCTGAGCTACAAATCACCGAAACAGCAGCGCAGCTTCAGTGTGCATTGCTTTATTTCCTGAGAAACGCATGTTGCAGACACAGAGGGCGACTGATGCTGAGCAGGAAAACACACACACACACTTTATCCTGAACTAATGATTCAAATGCCTTTAAGCCATTGTAAATGCATGAGGGGAGATGCATTTAGAGCAGAGTCACGATGGACGCACAACAACAACAGCTCAACAATCAGCTTGTGTTACAAAAACCAATAAACAATCCATTCAATAACATTATGAAAAAAGCTCCACTTCTGCATTGTAAATAAGCGTCTATGTTGTAAATAACACAAAGATTAAGCCATACACTGGTTTACAAAAGATATAGTAGATTATGAAGCCATTAATTATACTGACATGGATATTACCGTCATACTGAATGTTCATCATTAGTTATAATACACATATTAATGGATTATAATTATGCATCACAGTTTACTCTATCATTTAGATGCTTTAAAACCTCCATTAATACCGCAATTATCTTTATTATTATGAATAAGCTGCAGTTTGATGATTAATCGTGACTAATTGTGCACCAAACAAAGGTTTGTATTTTCACATTATACATATATGTGTATTATTATGTATTTAAAAATGCACACACACATGTATATAGTTTAAAAACATTTACATATAACATACATACATAATTTTATGTTATATATAAATATTTTAGATAGAAATATAAATAAACATTTTCTATATATGTGTGTGCAGTATATACACAAAATTAAAATGCAGACTTTTATTTTGTATGCAGCTAGTCACGATTAATTGTTTAACAGCACTATTTTTGAGTTTTTAAAGGGAAAATTCTTATTGTTGACTAAATAGTTACCAAAAATACTACTAAATATTATAGATCCAATTTGATTTATTGATTATTTGTGGAATTTACTAGCAAATTCTGAGCAAAAATATCACAATAGTATTTTAGTGTTGTTTTTTATAAGGTCAATGTAAATGTTAATGTTTAATATGCAGGTTTTTTTAAT
>NC_079447.1:52380148-52402648 GCF_903798145.1 Danio aesculapii
AGACACGCGCAGAGCGGACGGAGATCTCCGGTAATGGCCGCGGTGTTAGAGCGCCATCACCGGGAGAGACTTCGGTGCTGCTGCATCCATCCACACACACACACACACACACACACACACACACAAACACACACACCTGCGGCTCTTTCACTTTCACTACACATCCTTTTACAGTAAATCCGCTGCTCTTGTTGTTGGATGCTGATCGAAAACGATCGTCACGGTGGCGCAGTGAGTAGCACAATCGCCTCACAGCAAGAAGGCCGCTGGTTCGAGCCTCGGCTGGGTCAGTTGGCGTTTCTGTGTGGAGTTTGCATGTTCTCCCTGTGTTGGTGTGGGTTTCCTCCGGGTGCTTCGGTTTCCAAACACATGCGCTATAGGTGAATTTGGTAAGCTAAATTGTCCTTAGTGAATGAGAGTGTATGGGTGTTTCTCAGTACTGGGTTGCAGCTGGAAGGGCATGCGCTATAGGTAAAATATATGCAGAATAAGTTGGCGGTTCATTCCGCTGTGGTGACCCCTGATTAATAAAGGGACTAAGCCAGAAATGAAGTTTTATTTTTGTCAAAGAGATTGTGCTGTGTCTTACAAAGGCACATACTTTTACAGTTTTACATATAATATGCAATTGATCACTCATCAATCGATCAATTGATCACTTTATTGATCACTCAAATATTTTGGGCCACATTTGAAAGGTCTTTTGCATAAAAATAATAAAATAATGCTATAGAGTTAGTGTCTGCTTAAAAGTTTCAATTAAAGTTGTTAGCACTTTCGTAAGCTAAATTGTCCACAGTGTGTGTGAGTGTGTGGATGTTTCCCAGTGATGGGTTGCAGCTGGAAGGGCATCCGCTGCGTAAAACATGTGCTGGATAAGTTGGCGGTTCATTCCACTGTGGCGACACCAGATTAATAAAGGGACTAAGCTGAAAAGAAAATGAATAAAAAAATTATGAAGCCATCTTAAAAATAGTTTCTTCAGTAGCATCTGTGAAGAGAAACTTTAAACTATATATTTATTTATAACATTATATTATTCATGTAACAGAGTGTTTGATTCTGTTATGTGTTTTCATTTCTGATGTTTATTGGATAAGTGTTTTCCCAGAGATGGGTTGCAGCTGGAAGGGCATCCGCTGCGTACAAAACATGCTGGATAAGTTGGCGGTTCATTCCGCTGTGGCGACCCCGGATTAATAAAGGGACTAAGCTGAAAAGAAAATGAATGAATGAATTGTATAAGCGTGTGCGATGCATTTTTCCTCTATAGGGGATTGCCGTAGCTGGGTTTTATAAGCATGCGCACAAGAACTATACAGGTACTCAGAAGTGTGAGAGCAAACTGGGCAGAATAAATGAGTTTGGAAGAGTTCAGTTGTTTTGTATGTTTCAGTGTTATAAGCGGACCCTGTACAAACGCTCGGCTACATTCATACTATATATAATTTCAGGTTATTAACTGTGCATGGGAAATGCTTTCATTTGTTTACACAATCGTAATAAATTTGATATTTCAGGATCTTGTGATGACAGTGGATATATATATATATATATATATATATATATATATATATATATATATATATATATATATATAGGATAAAAGCATATATATAAAAGCATATTGGCAGCACGGTGGCTCAGTGGATAGCACTGTCGCCTCACAGCAAGAAGGTCACTGGTTTAAGTCCCGGCTGGGTCAGTTGGTATAATTTCTGTGTGCATGTTCTCCCCGTGTTGGCGTGGGTTTCCTCCGGGCGCTCCGGTTTCCCCCACAGTCCAAAGAAGAATTGAAGGGGAATTGAAGGGGAATTGATTAACTAAATTGGCCGTAGTGTATGAGTGTGTGTGTGAACGAGTGTGTATGGGTGTTTCCCAGTACTGGGTTGCTTGTGGAAGGGCATCCGCTGTGTTAATCATATACTGGAATAGTTGGCAGTTCATTCCGCTGTGGTGACCCCTGATCAATAAAGGGACTAAGCTGAAGGAAAATGAATGAATAATTACAGTATTAATAATAGTATTTTACAATGTGGTGTGTGTGTGTGTGTGTGTGTGTGTGTGTGTGTACGTGTTTTTGTGACATGTCAGGACACAAATCTGTATAATGACATAGGTATGAAACAGGTATTACAAAAAGGAGGTGAAACATAAGGACATTGGTGACGTCCCCATTTGTCAAACGGCTTCTAAATCCCTCAGGATGAGTTTAATCAGAGAGTAAAGCTGCACACTGTCTTCTGTGATGCTTGGGTTTAGGGGTAGGGTGGGGTTAGGGCTATACAATATACGATTTGGACAGTATAAATGAATGGAAACCTATGTAATGTACCCACTTTTCACAAAAACAAACATGTGTGTGTGTGTGCGTGTGCGTGTGCGTGTGTGTGTGTGTGTTGTATTCTATAAAGTGTTCAAGCACCATAACCATGCCCACTGAAGTCAAAGCACTGACAACTGCTTTCAGCTTTCCTGAAAACCATGTGTGAGAATGAATGAAAGCGAACAGGTGCAACACAAACTGACACTGGGTTAGACAGCATGTGTTCCAGCGCAGCTCAGAAAACACACAACACAATACACACACATGCAATAACAACAATAATAACCGCAATATCATTCTGATCATTAAGTTATTGAAGCTGCTTGTGTTTTCACTGAGTACTGCTTCAATAGTGTGTACAGTTTAGGTCAGAATTACTCAAATTTTTGTTCCTTCATCAAATATTTCCCAAATGATGTTGAACAGATTCAGGAAATTTCCACAGTATTTCCTGTAATATTTTTTCTTCTGGAGAAAGTCTTGTTTGCTTTATTTCAGCTAAAATAAAAGCAAATTTTGCATTTTAAAGCCATTTTAAGGTCAATATTATTATCCTCCTTAAGCAATATTTGTTTTGGATTGTCTCCAGAACAAGGCCGGATTAACGGCATTATGGGCACAAGTCTAAGGGCCCGTGCGCACTTGGGGTCCCTACGAGGGGGGAAAAAAATGCTGATTTTGGAGTGTCTAGCTAAGTGCAAATAGCGCGCCTCGTTGGAAAAAGCTAGTTAAACGCTTCCTGCCTATCACCGTTTGATTGACAGAGACAACATAACTAACGGGCGCTACCAACAGCAGCCCAACCCTTTGTAGACTAGAAATCTATGTAGTGTATATCATTTATTTTAAAAATGCGGGCAATACGTTATAGATTAGATTAATTAAAAAATATTATCTTAATCTTATTTTTTTAATTCAACTATAGGGGTGCAGCTAGGTAGGGGCCCTTCAAGACATCGTGCCCAGGGGCCTCTTAATTCCTAATCCAGGCCTGCTCCAGAACAAACCACTGTTATACAATGACTTGCCTAATTACCCTAACTTTACCCTAATTAACCTAGTTAAGCCTTTACATGTCACTTTAAGCTGAATACTAGTGTCTTGAAGAATATCTAGTCTAATATTATGTGCTGTCATCATGACAAAGAGAAAATAAATCAGTTATTAGAGATGAGTTATTAACCCTTTGAGGTGCACTCCTTGAAATGTATTTTTGCATTGAATAATATACTGACACAACTCCGATAAATAATAATAATTAATAATAAATAAGAACATATATATATATATATATATATATATATATATATATATATATATATATATATATATATATATATATATATAAATATATATATATATATATATATATATATGCAGGGGGGCTAATAATCCTGACCTCAGCTGTGTACAAAATAGTTATGCACAAAGTGCTACACAGCATGCTGCAGTGTACTTGGCATTATCAGGCATGCTGATGTACAATTATTGATTGTTCCTCCGCGAACAAAGACCGAGTTCAGCTGTGGGGAAATACAGATCATAAGGAGCATTACAGTACAGCTATTTCTGTGATGTTCACCGTAATGATAGATGCTCTCAGTGCTGCTTTCTCCACTGCAGTGACTTTTATTCATTAAATCATTTTCCTTTGGCTTACTCCCTTATTTATCAGAGGTCGCCACAGCGGAATGAACCGCCAACTATTCCAGTGTAAGTTTTACGCAGCGGATGCCCTTACAGCTGCAACACAGTGATGGGAAACACCCATACACACTCATTCTCACACACACACTCATACACTACAGCCAATTTAGTTAATCAATTCACCTATAGCGCATGTGTTTGGACTGTGGGGGAAACCGGAGCACCCGGAGGAAACCCATGCCAACACGGGGAGAACATGCAAACCACATAGAAAACTGGCCCAGCCGGGACTTGAACCAGCGACCTTCTTGCTGTGAGGCCACAGTGCTAACCACTGAGCCACCGTGCCGCTAGATTAATACAATAGGACACAAATAAAATGGTGTTTGACGGTTTTATAGTCAGTCTTCATTTTATAAACAGTTCAATAAAGTGAAAGGTTATTAATGTTACAAACGATGCAATTTCCTGTGCCTGAATGCTTTTAAAATCCTCATAGAGTCTAAACTAAAATTATAATGCAAACTCAACACTGCATATCCTGAGATGTGAATAGTAATGATCACATTGCGATATCCATGCTGAAAGCATATTGTGTAGCCCTAATGTGCACTGTTCAGTATATACAGCTGAATATGAAGAAGAGCAGAACGCCCAAAATCCACATATGCAACATCGCTCTCATCTACATCCTGTTTTTATAAGTATAAATATCACTTACAAAGGCCCTTTGAACACTTCCTGCCATTCATTAGAGTCTTGCTGTATTAAAGCAAACAGTTTTTTACTTATTATAAATTATGCTGTGTTACTCTCCACACATACAGTGTTCAGCATATATGAGTTCACCCCTCACAAGTCTCTCGTTTACATCAATATTTACTAAAGGAAGCTATACAATATTATATTTGTGCATATACATTAGATTAGTCAGTACTGAAGCCAAATAGGGAGCTAATCTAACAAAATAACAAGATAACTGTACAGAAATGAGCAGCCCAAATATATATGTGAGGGGAAAATATTCAATAAAAATGTAAAAATCAAAAGAAACTAAAAATATATCAAATTTAGGTGATTTTTTTTTTGTAGTTTGCAATATTTTGCATGAATTTAAATGTATTTTTTTGTTTTTAAAAATGTTTGGTGACTAAATAAATAAATAATAAATATAAATATAATAAATATAATATAATATAAATATAATGATGCAATTCAAAAGCAGAAATAAACATAAAATAAAAACCTGAATATGGAAAACTGCTAATTTACGGATATATATGTGCACAGTCAGTCAGTGTGTGGTCCGTCCGTGTATACCTACTGGTTTTCGTGTTGGTGTGAGCTGCACAGTGTGGTAAAACTCCGGCTGGACTCTCTTCTTTACTCTGCGTTTCCTCACGGACGCGCTCGAGTCAGGCTCGCTCTCGATCAGCGGCTTCTCTTCGGACACGCGCGCGCGTGTGCTTCTCCTCACATGACGCGGACTGTGGCGACACACCTGTCAAACAATGAGCACAACATCTAGCAAAATTCTTTTACACAAATGCAAATATTTATCTGTGAAGTCCTGTTGCTTATTTTTATTAAGATTTAAAATATTACTTAAACACGATTTCTACAAAGCTTTAAAAAACACTGGCATATGCGCATCTCATAATATAGTCTCTTTTCTATAGTATAGTTATAGCTGTGATCTTTTGCTTGTCACCATTTCTTGAAGTACTTTTAAACTTTTATTTTGTAATTAAGCCTATATAACCCCTGGCATATTACTATTTTTTTTGTTTTGCTTTGTTCTGTTCTTTTTGTTATTACAGATGTTGGACACTCACCGGCCACTTTATTAGGTACACTTTACTAGTACCAGGTTGGACCCCTTTTGCCTTCAGAACTGCCTTAATCCAACATGGCATAGATTCAACAAGGTACTGGAAATATTCCTCAGAGATTTTGCTCCATATTCACATGATAGCATCACACAGTTGCTGCAGATTAATCGGCTGCACATCCATGATGCCAATCTCCCGTTCCACCACATTCCAAAGGTGCTCAATAGGATTGAGCTCTGGTGACTGTGGAGGCCATTTAAGTACAGTGAACTCATTATCATGTTTAAGAAACCAGTCTGAGATGATTCAAGCTTTATGATATGGTGCGTTATCTTGCTGAAAGTAGCCATCAGAAGATGGAGACACTGTGCTCATAAAGGGATGGACATGGTCAGCAACAATACTCAGGTAGCCTGTGGTGTTGACACCATGCTCAATTGGCACTAATGGACCCAAAGTGTGCCATGAAAATCTCCCCCACACCATTACACCACCACCACCAGCCTGAACCGCTGATACAAGGCAGGATGGATCCATGCTTTCATGATGTTGAGGCCAAATTCTGACCCAAACATCTGAATGTGTCAGCAGAAATGGAGACTCATCAGACCAGGCAACGTTTCTCCAATCTTCTATTGTCCAGTTTTGGTGAGCCTGTATGAATTGTAGCCTCAGTTTCCTGTTCTTAGCTGACAGGAGTGGCACCCGGTGTGGTCTTCTGCTGCTGTAGCCCATCCGCCTCAAGGTTGGACGTGTTGTGTGTTCAGAGATGCTCTTCTGCAGACCTCGGTTGTAACGAGTGCTTATTTGAGTTACTGTTGCCTTTCTATCAGCTGAAACCAGTCTGGCCATTCTCCTCTGACCTCTGGCATCAACAAGGCGTTTGCGCCCACAGAACTGCCGCTCACTGGATATTTCCTCTTTGTCAGACCATTCTCTGTAAACCCTAGAGATGGTTGTGCGTGAAAATCCCAGTAGATTAGCAGTTTCTGAAATACTCAGAGCAGCCCGTCTGGCACCAACAACCATGCCACGTTCAAAGTCACTTAAATCCCCTTTCTTCCCCATTCTGATGCTCGCTTTGAACTGCAGCAGATCGTCTTGATCATGTCTACATGCCTAAATGCAGTGAGTTGCTGCCATGTGATTGGCTAATTAGAAATTTGCGTTAACAAGCAGTTGGACAGGTGTACCTAATAAAGTGACCGGTGAGTGTATATCTTTGTATTCTTCTAGAAATGTCTAATTTATAAAATTTTATTAAAAAAAATAAAACAATGAGCACAACATCACCAAAAAACATTGTCAAAATGCTACGAATTTATTTTTTACAAAACTGTCAGATGCTACTAATTACTGCAGTTTTTCCCCTGTTCGAGCATGTTAATTGCGGTTAATGCCTTTTGGTGCTTTTTATTAGATGTCGAATATTGTGTAACATGCAATATTTATACAAAAAAAGGTAAAAGTAGACTCGTTGCTGAATTATTTATCAGCCACACATGCGCAATGCGCATTTCACGCAGATGCGTAGGCTACTGTTTCTCAACCAATATGAAAGTACTACATAAATGACAAGCAAAGCACAACATTTATATCAAATCTCATTAGCTGTAGCCATTATCTGCTCTACATTTCTGCTTATGACCTTGACAGACAGAGCAAGAGAAAGAGATTTACCTCAGAGCGAAAATGATGCGGCCGGAAACCAGCTTCTAGAACAAATGGGAATGATTGAAACAAACCCCACATGCATTCAGTCTGAATACTTTACACATGACTTTATCTGCTCATCAAATAAAACACACTTCATTAGCACAAACACACACATAAAAGAAGAACACACACACACATGAGGTTGACAATTCCTCGCATGCGCTTGTTTTGCTGAGCTTATGAAGACACAAATGAATGAAAACCACCAATAAACACCATCTTCATGCATGTTTTACGCAATGACACGTTATAAACACACACATTTATATGAATATATGTTGTATAGACGTGATGTCTACTCACCGCGACTCCTGGAGCGCCTCGAAAGCACTGATTTTATAGGGATTTTCTCATTGCGGAGCTTGCGGTGCCAACAGCACAGAAAGAGCACGGTGGCGATAGTTCCTATTAAAAGCAGCAAGAGCAATAACACACACTGAAGGCTTAAGGGTCTCAATAAGACCAGGAAAGCCGCAGCGATCATTGCGATGTAGGACAGCCACTCCTACATGCGCTTCTCTCTCTGCTCGCGTGAACAAACGAGGCTGTTTGATGCTGGAATGACGATGCCTCGGCTGAAGGTCTCCGACGCGTGATCTTTCATCTGCTGGTGCTTCAGGAATGGAGCCATGACTCAGCAGGAGCCCGTGTTTTACAGCTCGAGCAGGGCAGCATCAGCATCAGGAGCTCAGTGTACATACACACACGGACACGGAGGGAGAGAGAGAGAGAGAGAGAGAGAGAGAGAGAGAGAGTCCACATCATGTGTTCATGCTCACACATTTGATTAGACAAACCCACTAAACCAGTCAGAAGTGTGCATTTCTGAAAATCGAGATTAATGCATCACAAAGCTGAATAAATTAGGATTGTTTGGTTTTAACCATTAGCTTTTATAGGAAATTTAACCCTCTCTTGTGCTGTGTGATGTATACGCTCAAACGGAAAATTAAAGTTACTCAAAATGCATTTATTTAAGGTTATAAAGCCCTTTTTATTTGTTTTTCACAATGATATGGCATGCAGTATGGCAAATTAATATGCAAATTAAGCTCTTCATAAAAAAAAGAGAGAGATTTAACTAATGTACAATAGGAAATTTACTAAATATCTTCATTGAGCATGATCTTTATTTAATATTCTAATGATTTTGGCATCTAATGATTTGGGTATAAATGTCTAAATCTATCATTTTGACCCACAATGTTACTTTGGTCATTGACAAAATTATTTCCATGCAGCTTAACACTGGTTTTGTGGTCCAGGGTCACATATTTAAGAAACACTGCACCACAAAAACCAGCCACACGTGTGTTTTCTGAAACTGAAGAGTGTGAATTTGTGAATATTGAGATTTATGCATCATCAGAAAGCTGAATAAATTAAAATCGTGCGGTTTGATATGACAATATTTCGCTGAGAAACAACTTGAAAATCTGGAATATGAGGGTGCAACACAAATTAAAAACTAAATATTGTGAAAAAACACCTTTAATTTGTGCAAATTAAGCTCTTCAAACATCAAAAACTGAGATTTAGTTTATGTACAATTGGAAATTTACAAAGTATCTACATGGACACATGATCTTTATTTAATATTCTAATGATTTTGGCATCTAATGGTTTTGGTATAAATGTCTAAATCTATAATTTTGACCCACAATGTTACTTTGGTCGTTGACAAAAGGATTCCAGTGCAACTTAACACTAGTTTTGTGGTCCAGGATCACATATTTAAGTAACACTGCACCACAAAAACCAGCCACAAGTGTGTTTTTTTGACATTGAAGAGTGTGAATTTGTGAATATTGAGATTTATGCATCATCAGAAAGCTGAATAAATTAAAATCGTGCGGTTTGATATGACAATATTTAGCTGAGAAACAACTTAAAAAACAAAAGAAAACAAAATAAAATCAAAATATTGTGGAAAAACACCTTTAATTTGTGCAAATTAAGCTCTTCAAAACATCAAAAACTGAGATTTACACTCTCAGAATTAATGATACACAATCTGTCACTAGGGTGGTACCTTTTCAAAAGGTACACATTTGTACCCAAAAGGTCCATAATAATACCTCAAGGGTACAAATTAGTACCTAAAAATTTTAAGAGGAACACTTTTGAACTTTTTAGGTACTAATATGTACCCTTGAGGTATTAATATGAACCTTTGAGGTACAAACTTGTACCTTTCGCAAAGGTACCTCCCCAGTGACAGCTCGCGTACCTTTATTTCTGAGAGTGTAGTTTATGTACAATTGGAAATTGACAAAGTATCTACATGGAAGATGATTTTTATTTAACACTTTAATAATTTTGGCATCCAATGGTTTTGGTATAAATGTCTAAATCTCATTTTGACCCACAATGTTACTTTGGTCGTTGACAAAATGATTCCAGTGCAACTTAACACTGGTTTTGTGGTCCAGGATCACATATTTGAGAAACACGGCACCACAAAACCAAATATATAAATAAATCAAATTTAGATTGATGAGATTTCTAAAAAAAAAATCGAAATATTGAGAAAATCCCCTTTATATGTGCAAATTAAGCACTCCAAAAAATAAAAACTGAGATTTAATTTATGTACAATAGAAAATGTTTTAATGAATGAAACATGATTTTTATTTAGTAGTATTTAGACATAAAAGTCTAAATCCATAGCCTAATTTTGACCCATGTTGTTTTAGTCACTGCCAAAAGTATGCCCATGCAACTTAGCACTGATTTTGTGGTCCAGGGTCACACATTTGAGAAACCTTGGACTACAAAACAAGTGAGAGGGGTCTGGATGCAGACCTGATGTAGTGCAATCTGAGCTGCATCCAATGCTTTTTAATGCGCTCACCTAACCCCACCCCTAACCCTACCCGTCACAGTGATGCCACTCACTCCATTGAGCGCATTGTGTCTGATATTGCATCGCTGAGTGATGCAATCTCAGCTTGCATCATAAAGGCTGCATCCAGATACTATTAGAATCTTTGAAAATCGAGATGTATGCCAACTGCAGCATACATTGCAACAACATATCTTCATGAAATATGATCTTTATTTAATATGATTTTGGCATAAAAGGTTAAATCTATAATTTTGACCCATTCTGTTTTGGTCATTCCCAAAAATAGTCCTGTGAAACTTAAGATTTTGGACAAAATTTTAAACAACATTTGGCTGAGATACCAATCTGGAACCTGTGGGTGCAAAAACATCAAAATATTGAGAAAATCACTTTAAATTTTGTGCAAATTAATAATTAGGTTTTATTTATGTACAATATGAATTTTTACAAAATATCTTAATGGATCATGACCTTTATTTAATATTCTAATGATTTTAACATAAGATAATCTATGATTCTATGATGATTCTGTGATTATATCTATAATAATCTATGATTATTAATGTGCAACCTGACACCGGTCATCACATATTTGAGAAAGCATGTGCCACAAAATCAGCCACAAGTGTGAATCTTTGAAAATCGAGATTTACGCATAATCTGAAAGATGAATAAATTAGCATTGCATGATTTGATTGGACAATATTTGGCTGAGAAAAAAAATCTGAATATTAAGAAAATCACTTGTAAATCAATAACAGATATGTAATTTATGTACAGTAAAAAATTGACAAAATATTTTCATTAAACGTGATCCTTATTTATTTTCTAATGATTTTGAAGTGAAAGTGACTCAAAATGCATTTATTTAATGTTATAAACCTATTTAAAAAATTATATTTTACAATAATATGGCATGCTACCATGTCAATTGCAGCACGTGTTTTTATTAAATCAAAACTTCATTTATAATACATAATAATGAAATAAATACAATTATTATACTTTTTTAAGTACATGCATTATAAATAAAGAGCTAATATAATTATTTAAGAATACGTCAGATACAGCCATTCACTTCGAGTCTTCTGTTGGCTTATTGTAGTCAAAATAAATGTAAACAATTTAATCAAATACACAATAGTTTCAATAGTTATGTAAAAAAGTAGATTAAAAAAGCGGGCGACCGTTAGAATGACTTTTATTTTGACGAGCCTCCTCTTCCTGCTTTGACTTCTGGTGCCCGCTTCAGATTTGCTCACATTTGGTAATGTTTTGCTAACTTTGCATCAAATCGGCTTCAGAAATTACAATTTTGTCTTGACAGTGAATCGTTTGTAAGTACTAAAGTTGCAGAGTTTATTTCAAGACGGTAGTTTGCCGTCCTCTCGTTGTTGACGACTTGTTTACATGTTTGCACGGTTGATAATGTCTGTCGATTTCCTATGAAATGCGACGTATATCGTCATCAGTGAATATTTAACCGCTAGTTCACATGCTAAATGAGTGTAGTTAGATAATAGTGATTTATTTTTCTGCTGATAAAACATTTGTGTGTGTCTGTCTATCTATCTATCTATCTATCTATCTATCTATCTATCTATCTATCTATCTATCTATCTATCTATCTATCTATCTGTGTGTCTATCTATCTGTTTGTCTATCTATCTATCTATCTATCTATCTATCTATCTGTCTATATATCTGTCTATCTATCTATCTATCTATCTATCTATCTATCTATCTATCTATCTATATATCTGTCTATCTATCTATCTATCTATCTATCTATCTATCTATCTATCTATCTATCTATCTATCTCTGTATGTGTGTCTATCTATCTATCTGTCTGTATGTTTATCTATCTATCTATCAATCTATCTATCTATCTCTGTATGTGTGTATCTATCTATCTATCTATCTATCTATCTATCTATCTATCTATCTATCTATCTATCTATCTATCTATCTATCTATCTATGTGTGTCTATCTATCTATCTATCTATCTATCTATCTATCTATCTATCTATCTATCTATCTATCTATCTATCTATCTCTGTATGTGTGTGTCTATCTATCTGTCTGTATGTTTGTCTATCTATCTATCTATCTATCTATCTATCTATCTATCTATCTATCTATCTATCTATCTATCTATCTATCTATCTATCTATCTATCTCTGTATGTGTGTGTCTATCTATCTGTCTGTATGTTTGTCTGTCTATCTATCTATCTATCTATCTATCTATCTATCTATCTATCTATCTATCTATCTATCTATCTATCTATCTATCTATCTATCTATCTATCTATCTATCTATCTATCTATCTATGTGTGTCTATCTATCTGTTTGTCTATCTATCTATCTATCTATCTATCTATCTATCTATCTATCTATCTATCTATCTATCTATCTATCTATCTATCTATCTATCTATCTCTGTATGTGTGTGTCTATCTATCTGTCTGTATGTTTGTCTATCTATCTATCTATCTATCTATCTATCTATCTATCTATCTATCTATCTATCTATCTCTGTATCTCTGTATGTATCTATCTATCTATCTATCTATCTATCTATCTATCTATCTATCTATCTATCTATCTATCTATCTATCTATCTATCTATCTATCTATCTATCTGTCTATCTGTCTATCATATCTATCTGTCTATCTGTCTGTCTATCTATCTGTCTCTGTGTGTGTTGACAGTGATGAATGTGATGGTCCAGAATCGCAGCGGTGATGTTTGAGGATCCGGAAGATGATGTGCAGTTCGTGTCTGTAAGTGTGTTTTCATCATTTCTAGGACAGAGGTTTAGATATAGGTCTTTACACTGGGGATCTGGATTGAATGTGTGCAGAATCCAACCAAATGACAGCAGAGGCGGGGTTTCCGTTGAGGTGACAGCAGTGTTTGTGTTGTCAAGATGACTATAGAGACTTTTAAAGATGGAGGAGACACTAGTGTTCACTGTTTCGAGTTATCTGAAACTGTATGACTTCACAAATCGTATATATCATAATATTATTAAATGTTACAATTATAACAATATTAACAACAGCGCTTGCGCACAATGCACAGCAGATTCAGTGGTTGCCTAGCAACGTAAAAAGCGCAGCACACCTCTTTTTTTCTTGTCAACAAAAAAGGCAGTGCAGTGCGCGTTGCGTTTCAAATCGGAAACTTGTGATGGGTGTGATCGGCCCCTTACTCTGCTTCCAGTGTGTTTGTTGATCTTAAAAAAAGTCTAAAAATTTAAAGTCTAAAGATAAGACCTTAATTATTAGTCTTAAATCTGCAGTTCAAAGGTCCAAAAAATGCAATCAAACCAGCTTTGTAAAGATTTTGTTTACTAAAAATGTACTTAAAATCTCTGTTTGACACCGGAAACGAAATGGGTGGAACCCAATAAATTACGAATTTTGCTGTATATTAGCTTTTGACAGCTGCATCAACATGTACATTAGCAAATAAAGAACTTGAGATGCACTGATTGGCTGGCCAGGGACCGGAATTGAACGATTTTTCGCATGGCTGGTGACCGGTGATTCTGCTACATTAAAATTATTATTAATATTAGTTATTATTACTCAGTTTAAAGACACTTTCTATTAGGGCTGTGTTGATAGACAATTCCATGGCCTACAGACATTACGATGCTGGGCTGGCGTCGAGATCCTCCACCCTACCTCTGTCGCAGCAGCAACCCGCTCTTGAAAAATACACACTCAGGCCTGTTTGCACTAACACGTCTTAGTTTTAAAATGGCATTTAGAATGAAAAAGATCCACGTCCACTCTGGCGTTTCATCCAGCATTTCTGAAAAGCCCTCCCTCTATACTGCTGAAAACGCACATCACGTGACCACACACACACAGGCACGTGCTGCAGAATATGCGCATGTCTAAACTCCAGGCAGTCAGCAGGTGCTTTGAGCACAAAACCCCAGAGAGCAGTGCAGGTTGGACTGTTTATCAAGGATGTACCGCTGGATGGCGTCTCACTATAGTTGTTAAACGTGATATTTAATTCGTCTCTATCTAACGACTCTTCGGTCTTTTGAATTTATCAGGTAACGTGTCACAGCCTCAGTACACTGCTTCAATCTTTCGCGCTTGTACTTAGTCATTTTAGTGTAAACCTCAGAAACTGTTGGTTGGTTCCTGTTGGGTGTGCTCCTTTTTACCGACCAAGTTTGTTGACGCCATTATACCGACACAGATCACTCTGCCTATTCATGCCTGAGTCCTGCAGAAGTGATTGACAGGTGGTCATTTGTGTGTAACTTCTCTTTATGTATTTATGATTTGAGTATAACTAAGACCATGCGGGTCATGTAGTTGAAACGGTAGCCTACAAACAATTAATTCATTATGTATTAATTCAGAATTCATAAATAATTAATTCACCGCCGCCTACGATGACGATACCATCAACCATCGTGATATTTCACATAGACGTCATATGATGCTAAATTAATTGACATCGCCCAACCCTACTTTTATATATAATAAAGAGTGTTAAGGATGGTATTTAATTAGTTGTGTGCTTTTTGTTGCTAATTGCGGTACTATAAAATGATACTATACAACTGGTCTTAAATTTCATTCTGTGTGATATTAAAAAGGTCTTAAATATAACTCTTAGAAAACCTGCAGATTCACTGGCTTCTTACTATCATGAAAATAAGTGTTGAATACTGTACTCATCATGAACATAATTTCTGCAGAAGTCCTGTAGGATGATGAAGATCACAACTCCCATGATTCCACATGGAGTCACAGTCATCAAATTACGTTGTTGTTTGTTGTGAATGCACGCCCTCTAGTGGCCAGAATGACTTACCACGGCTTTACACAGTACTGTTGAATTCAGCTTAAATCCTGTTGTTTAGGAGGCTCCTCTCAGACCAGTGCTGGAATGCATAGACCTGCTGAGTGACGGAGATGATGAAGAGGAGTTACCTGCCGCAAACACAGTGAGTTTCTTCTGATTATAAGAGTTAAAGAAAGTCAAGTTCAGCTCACTGTCAGGTAGCTTTAGACCTGTATATTTGTACTGTTTAACACAAAAGATGTATTTCTGTCAAAATACATAGCTGTTCTCTCTCGAGTCGATTATGAGATAAGTTTGTAACAGTAGATGGCGCTCTAGGCTAGTTTTGTAAACAGAAAAGGTGCTTTAGGCTAATTTTTTTAAGAGCAGATGGCGCTCTAGGCTAATTTTTAACACCAGATGGTGCTCTAGGCTAGATTTTAACAGCAGATGGTGCTCTAGGCTAGTTTGTAACAGCAGATGCTACTCTAGGCTAACTTTTAACAGCAGATGGTGCTCTAGGCTAGCTTTTAACAGCAGATGGTGCTCTAGGCTAGCTTTTAATAGCAGATGGCATTTTAGGCTAGCTTTTAACAGCAGATGGCGATCTAGGCTAGTTTTTTTACAGCAGATGGCGCTCTAGGTTAATTTTTAACAGTAGATGGTGCTGTAAGCTGGTTTTTAACAGCAGATGGCGCTATAGAATAGTTTTCAACAGCAAACGGTGCTCTATGCTAGTTTTTATTAATAGATGACGCTCTAGGCTAGTTCATGAAACAGAAATCGCGCTCTAGGGTTGTTGTTTTTTTTTTAAAGCAGACAGCGCTCTAGGCTAGTTTTACCAGTAGATGGTGCTCTAAGCTAGTGTTTAACCGCAGAGGGCACTCTATGCTAGGTTTGAAACAACAGACTGTTCTGGGCTAGTTTTTAACATCAGGCGAAGCTCGAGGCTAATTTCTAACACCAGAGGGCACTCTAGGCTAGTTTTTTTTAAACAGAAAACGGTGCTGTAGGCTAATTTTTTACACCAGAGGCTGCTCTAGGCTAGGTTTTTAAACCGAAAACAGGGCCCTAGGCTAGTTTTTAACAGCAGATGAGGCGCTAGGCTAGTTTTTAACAGAAGCTGATGCTCTTAGGGTACTTTTAAGTAGAATACTCTGTACAAAGGTGGAGTTTAGAAAGACTGGAATCTGAACAAACCATTTCAGACACTGATCTCAGAGCTGACACTGCGGTGGATATTTTGAAAGACAAGAATGCATGATTATATGGACGTATAGTTCCCAAAATTTGCATAAAAATTAGATTTGTCACCATAAATCATTCCATTTGCTGAAACACAGAGAAAGTTTTGGCCGAATTAAGATTAAAAATCAGCACAGGGTGGATGATAACGACCCAACAGCACACAAACCGGGTTAAGCATATGACTGAGTCCAATGCTGTTGACCTGATGTGTCTTTATTGATGACTGATGATGGTTTACTGTGTGTTGTGTTCAGATCGAGCAGCAGGTGGACCGTCAGAGAGCTCATGCCGTCTCCACGCTGGACAGACTGGCTCAGCAGGTCGCGGTGGAGAAACAGGAGAGGGCCGACAAGTGCAAAGCCTTCAAGGTTTGACTCCTCTATACACTTAGAGAAGCCATATTCTTGCATATACCATTTATTCGAGGTTGAGTTAAAAGATGGTACATGACTCTTTTCAGTGTTGTTGTTATTTGCATGGCTTGTTTTTGTATAATGAATGTTTATTAAGAAATATGATTGTATATTTGACATTAAAACATAAATAAATAAAATTAATTTGAGGAGGTTAAGGGGTGACGTATGTTTCCGGAGTCTCTACTTTCTCTAAATACTTACCTGTTAAAATAAACGATGTACCCTGGAGCTAGATCTGCCTTAACAGATTTAATATAGTGGTAATAATCAATATCAACTGATATGAAAGAGCAGATTTTTGGCTATATCACCCAGTGCACTATTCATTGCCTACAGCAGTATTTTGTATTTGTTTTGTAGGAGAAGATTATTTCGCAGCAAGCACATGGACGCCGCGAGCTGTCGGTCAGCGATGATAATAGTGTAAGCGGCGATGCCAAACGATGTGTGGATATTTGGCTAAAAATGCCAGGTATGTTGAGTTATTCTGTCTTTAAAGGGATAGTTCACCTGAACCAAAAAAAAATCAAAACCTGTTCATTTATTCTCCCTCAGTCCACCCAAGATATAGAGGTGTTTGTTTTTCCTTCGGAGGATTTTTCCTATCGGTGGGCATAGATTAGTTTTGTTTTATCTAGATTAATCTCGAAATTAATCTAAATTAATCTAGATTAAAATGGCTCATTTGAATTCTGCCGAAGGCATTCAGAATATGTGTGCTACCCAAATAATAAGTCTTCGAGAACGGGTTTCTCAAGCCAGGTGGCGCATTAGACCAGGGGCTCATCTCCTGTTTCCAAAATGCATCACAAACTGCTTGAGAAACAGTTCTACTATGATAATTAGTGATGAAAGTAAATGATTCAATAAGATGTGCTTGTGTTTACTAACTGTTTATTCAGTTAAACATGAATGTTGAACTGTAGGCCTACATAAGCTCCAAACAGCCATTTCTGATGACCTTAATCCGACTAAAGTCATAACTGAACTAAACAGAAATGGAATTAAGACATGTGGAGTCTGCAGATATTAGTGGCATTACTGAAGTAAACACCGCCATCAAACTATTACCGTCATGTAGGACTTTTCACCATATTTTTCGACAAGATCCACACACACGGCTGTCAGTAAAGGATCGCACCAGACCGCACACACACAAAAACACACACACATCGTGAAATTCAGAAGTTTTTTTCTTTGCGTTATTATTCCATAACACTCTCACCTGTCCTTACTCTTTATTTGCTGCTAATACCCCAGTTTGTCACGGGGCATGAATGAAATGTCCATGAGTTAAAGTGAAACTGACGAACTGAAGTCAGGCATCCTGCTGATTTGATTCAACAGGGCACTTTATTTGTCAGACGGCTCACTGGTCAGGTATACATCCGCGGTAAACTATCAAGGTTAAAGTCATCATAGCTTGTGTAGAGTAAACCCAGCTCCCAACCCAACTTTGAGAATAGATTAACGGACATTTTTTTTTATCGCGCGATAAAAGTCTCGCATTAATGCAGCACGTTAACGCCGATAACAGTCCACCACTATTTTTTACATTGTCATATACAGTTGAAGTCAGAATTATCCGCATCTGTATATTTGTCCCCAATTTCTGTTTAACGGAGAGCGGATTTTCACAACACATTTCTAATCATGATAGTTTTAATAACTCATTTCTAATAACTGATGTGTTTTTTCTATGTCATGATGACAGCACGTAATATTAGACTAGATATTCTTCAAGACACTAGTATTCAGCTTAAAGAGACATTTAAAGGCTTAACTAGGTTAATTAGGGTAAAGTTAGGGTAATTAGGCAAGTCATTGTATAACAGTGGTTTATTCTGGAAACAATCCAAAACTAATATTGCTGAAGGGGGCTAATTATATTGACATTAAAATGGCTTTAAAACAATTACGACTTCAACTGTATATAAATGTTCATTCCTTCTGTGGCGCTCAGGATTGCAGCCGGGCTCCATTCACTCGGGCTCTCTGTGGAAACGCAGATCGGCTCCTCCTGCAGTGAGATTTTCCCCTCAGTGCTGTCCGGTCATCAACTGCGGACGAGTCTACGACAATATTCCTCTGCTTCAGGGACATCTCAAAAGGTGTGTTTTTTTTGCTCTGAGTGTGTACATTTGCAATTTCATTTAAGTAATTATACATTTAAAATGTACAACTGTATACATTTCAAAACATACACATATATATATATATATATAAAAAAGAGTGTCTGTGATGACTTAAAGTATTAAAATTTGGTTCTTCAATTTAGAGACCCTTAATAAGAAGGGGGTGCACCGATGTATTGGTCGTGGATATTTATGGATATTGGATTAATTTAAAGCTATCAACAATAATATAGGAATATAGAAAGGCATAGCGATAGTTTATTAAGTACATGAAGGGAAATGAGCTGCAGCTTTTTTGAATAATCCAATCTCAGCAAAATCAATAAAGGGGACCCATTATGCCCCTTTTTACAGGATAAAATAATAAAATAAGTCTCTGATATCTAAATATCAAGTTTCAGCTCAAAAATACCACACAAATAATGTTTTATAACTCCAAAACTGCTCCTTCTAGGCTTTGATCCTAATTGTGTGGTGTTTTGGTGACTGTCACTTTAATTCAAATGAGATTTCAGAAGAGGGCGGAACTACAAATGCCTGTGTGTCAGCATAGTGACAGATTCAAAACAAGACTAACATCCTATGCTAATGAGGGAAAGATGGTTGCTAGTGGGCAGGGCTTAACCCCTCTGATAACACATGCAAAGGGAGAATGTCAATCAAAGTGTTCTGTATGTACCCTGTGTAATATCAGGTTCGATCATTCGCCCTGTGACCCCACCATCACCCTGAAAGGCACCGCACCGTCCATCTACGCCTGTTTGGCCTGTGGAGAACACTTCTGCTCCCAGGAGACATGGAAACAACACATGCAGTCCAAGGTTTTCATTCATTCAATTTCCTTCGGCTTCGTCCCTTATTCATCAGAGGTTGCCACAGCGGAATGAACCGCCAACTATTCCAGCATATGTTTTACATTGCAGATGTTCTTCCAGTCACAACCCAGTACTGGGAAACACCCATACACTCTCACATTCACACACACTCATACACTACGGCCAATTTAGTTGATCAGTTCCCCTATAGCGCATGTGTTTGGACTGTGGGGGAAACCGGAGCACCCGGAGGAAACCCACGCCAACACGGGGAGAACATGCAAACTCCACACAGAAATGCCAACTGACCCAGCTGGGACTCAAACCAGCGAGCTTCTTCCTGTGAGGCGACAGTGCTGACCACTGAGCCACCGCGCCGCCCAGTACATACTATTTTATTAGTTATTTTGCAAAGGGAGAATGTCAATCAAAGTGTTTCTGCACTGTTTTCATCACGTGTGATTATAAATAGTGCATTTGTACCATTAGAGGCTGGTTATATTCACACACTGCTGACACACAACTGTGTTTAAAACGCTTATAAAAGTGATTTTTGCATAACAGGTGCCCTATAAAGCTAGTGCTTGATTGTCTCACCATGTAAAAGAAGTGTTTCTGCTTCTGTCTGCAGCTGTCATCGAATGGTCACCGTCTCTCTCAGATGTATCAGATGATCGTGTGTTTCGCCTGTCCCTCCTGCTACTTCCTCTTCAACAGCAAAGACGAGTGCTATAAACACATGAACGCAAGAAAACACAACCGTCAAGTCATTTCTCTTACCGGTGTGCCACCTTTTTGATTATGATTTGCAAGGTTTATTATATTTCAGCTATTTGTGAAGGAAATAACTCTGATTAGAAGTAAAACATAAAATAAACGATGGCAAAAAACCAAAGCATGCATACTACAATTTGAACAAAATTTTAATGCAAAGAGAAAGTACGAAATCACAACCAGAGATGAGACATGAGAAATTGATGAAGAACTTTTTATATAACACATGAAGTTTATATCCTGTCAGCTTAATGTTGATTACTACTGCTGCTATCAAAAGGTGTATTTTAACTCAAATTTGTAAGAAATAAATTGAATTGAATGCAGCATTAACTTAATTTAATTTAGTGCATACAACACATTGCATGTTGATCCTTATCTTTGGTTTTGATGTATTCTTTTGTCTTCTGTTGTCTTTTTTTTAAATGAAAATTAAAACTAATTTACACCATTAATAAAAACTACAATAGTTACTCGTTAATGCTGAAATAAAAATATTCTATTATAAAAAAGTGTTTTTGTTTCAGTATCGAATAAGGATTGTCATTTTTATTAATGATATAAATTGGTTTTATTTTTTGACAACAGAAGACAATGAGAAAATAAAACTAAAGTAAAAACACTTTTTTTTGTTTTCTTTCATATATTATATATATTATTTTTATATATATATGTGTGTGTGTCTATGGTATTATTGTAATTTCTTTAATAATTAATGATTTGTTTTTACATTTATTTCCAATAACAATAGTAGTTTTAGGTCTGTTTCCAGCTACAGCTTGTGGTTTAATTAGGACTGGATAAAATATTGGGTCACTTTATTTTAATGAATAATTAATATATTATTAATAAATCATTAACTATTACTAGGCCCACACGGAATCTGTGCGCGCAGAATTCCGCAGATATCAGCAGATTTTCAGCCCATCATTGATTCTGTTTATTTACTTGTGTAAATGTGTGTGAATCTATATTTATTCAGTTTTTAAATTAATTTCAGTAATATTATTGACTAATATGAAAATATTAATATGATTTATTTACAATACAGTTTGTACAGTAACGTTTTCTGTCTTTTAGTAGAGATAATATATGAGAGACTTGCTTTGTTTACCAAATAAAGTGAATCTAATTGGATTTGCATTGTAAACATTAAATAAAAGTTAAAAAGGTATTAGTTTTTATTTAATATATTAAAGTTTTAGTTATGATACTTCCACAATTATTCTGCATAAATCCACAGATTTTACACACAATTCTGCGCAGAAATAGCAAAAAACGTCTGCAGATTCTGTGTGTCTAACTATGACTTTCAGCTTAATAAACTCCTAATTTGCGGCATATTAATAGTTATTAATGTAGTCGTTGGGTTTAGGTATGGGTGGGATGTAGGATAAGATCATGCTGAATATGTGCTTTATAAGTACTAATAAACAGGAAATATCTTAATAATAGACAGGTAATAAGACACTCGTTTACTTTCTTTCGTTCTTTCTTCCCTGCTTTCTTTCTAAAATGTCTAATTAGGTGTCAGTCAGTGTTCTGTTTACTTTGAACACATTCTTGAATCTGATATTTGGTGTTTTGTGTTTCAGAAGAGAAAGCAGCAGGATCGCCTGTTCCAGTGCCACGCTTCGCTAAACAGCGTTTAATCGCTCTCTGTAAAGACATCGTCTTCAGCGTGCGATGCACAGTCTGCTCTCAGCGGCTCAACTCACACATGGAGGCCACCGCACACTTCAAGTATGTTTACACTGGATTTCATGGGTTAAATTTGTCTGTCATACTTTTTATAATGTCCAAAATTCACTAGAACAGTGTTAATATTTTGCTGATTTACGTACTTGAATTACCCCAAATGTTTGTAAGAAGGCAATTTAACTAATGAGACTTTTCTTGAAGACATTGAAACAGCAGCG